>NC_058407.1:89461891-89761891 GCF_002201575.2 Neomonachus schauinslandi | reverse complement strand
GAAGGCAACAGGAAAGGCGAGGGATTCTGAAAGGTATTTGTCCTTTTTGAAATGTTATGTTTAATGTATTTCTCACCAAGAAAAGTGCTGTTATGGGTTAATCAGGCTGCTATGGACTAGCTGGGGAACCTAAGTATGATTTATAACTTGGCTTTCCAGGGAAATTGCATCCAGCATTCCAAAAAGCCAATTTACAAGCAAATGTTAGGAACATAAATTGTAAGTTGGACACCACCAGGGTATAGATTGACTCAGAAGCTCAGGGAATAAAAGCAATCAATATCCTGTATTTATTTCAATACCTTGCTTTTCACAGTAAGCCCCTTGCTTTCCCAAACAGTGAGGAGAGGGGAAGAATGACAGAACACACACTTTTTATGACAATGTTTATAGGGTCTCATAAATCATAAAAGAATGTCAAGCAATATTGTCAAGCACTTCCCTAGGTTTTTATTCTTAAAACTACTCGTTCATAGAATAACCAATTTTCTTCTCTCATAAAACATGTCAGGAAGAGACAGACACATGCACATACGCACACTCTCAAGCTCAGGAAGCCCAAACACTCATTCACAGGTTCCTAAGGAAAGAATGAAATGATGTTTGGATTCACTAGAATAGAATGGAACATTTACTTGCAATGGGTCTCTGTTGACTGGAGGTACTTTAGTATGGTATGGGAGCATGGAGAATTGAAATGAAACTCTTATTTAAAAATAAAATATTGACAGTTTATTAGGAGTGGAAAAGATGCAAATTAAAAACCTATTCTGAGATGTTGAACATTTGTTTTAAATAGATTTCAGGAAGGTGTTCTTTGACTTGACCTCATTGCTGAATTCCCAAATGAAAGACAGGTTTCTTTTTATAAATTTTTGAGATATAATTTATATATAATAAATTAACATTTATATAATAAATTAACATGTGAAAATAATTTCACATTTACAAATAAATGAGTTTTAGAAAGTGTATAAAGTCCTGTAACTACTGCTACATTTATAATAGAGCATATTTCCATCACCCCAGAAAGTTCCCTTGAGTCCCTTAGTGCTCTCTTCCTATCTGTTACCTTTAGGCTCTGGTGACCACAGATCTGCTTTTACTATCGTTTTCCTTTTCTAGGATTTTGTATAGATGGAATTTTATCATATGCAGTATCCTGTGTCTGGCTTCTTTTACTTAGCATAATGCTTTCAGAGTCATGCAGTAGTTTGCTGTGTTCAGTGTTGAGTGGCATTTCAGTGTAGATACACCACAGTTTGTGTATTCAGTCACTCGCTGATAGAAAGTGGACTTGTTGCCAAGCTTGTGGGTTTTTTTGGGGGGGAAATTATGAATAAAGCTGCTGTAAATGTTGGCAGACAGGTCTTTATGTGAACATAGATTTTCTTTTATCTTGGGACCTAGGAAAGGATTGCTGAGTCTTATGTTAAGTACATGTTGAACTTTATAATAACTGTCAGCCTGTTCTCCAGATTGGCCGTCCCACCTTGCAACTCCACTGGTGTATGTATGAGAGTTCCAGGATGTAGACATCTCCACCAATATGTGTATCATCAGTCTTTTTTTGAATTTTAGCCTTTCAAGTGGGTGTGTACTAGTAATGTAGTACACTTTTAATTTGTATTTTCCTAATGTCTGATGATGTTGAACATCTTTTCATATGATTGTTTGCCATTTGTATATCTTCTTTGGTGAATTATCTATTCAAAACTTTTACCCAATATTTTAACCAGAATATTTGTCTTATTATTGAGTTCTAAGAGTTCTTCATATATTCTGGATATACATCTTTGGTGAGATATGTATTTCCCATATTTTTTTCCTATCTGACTTGCTGTTGCATTTTCTTAAAGTCTCTCAAAATCATAACTTTTTAATTTTGTTTTTATTTGTGCTTTTTGTGCTCTAAGAGATCCTTGCCTAAATCAAGGTGACAAAAATTTTCTTCTACGTTTTCTACTGGAAGTTTTATAGCGTTAGCTCTTTTATTTAGGTCAAAGATCCATTTAGAATTTAAATTTTGTATATAATACGAAGTATGGGTTGATATTCATTTATGTATTTTTGCAGACAGATATGCCATTGTTCTCGCATCATTTGTTGAAAACAATGTTCTTTTTCAATTGAATTATCTTTGTACCTCTGTCAAAAATCAATCAATCTTATGGGGTAGTCCTACTTCTGCTCAATCTGTTCTGTTCCATAGATCTATATGTCTATCCTTACACTAATAACATGTTATCTTGATGGGTATAGCTTTATAATAAGCATTTAAAATCAGGTAGTTTAAGTTCTTTAACATTTTCCTTCTTTTCAAAAATTATTTTGACTATTCTAGGTCCTTAGATATTGGTTCAATATCAGTTTTAGAATCAGCTTGTCTACCTTACAAAATAGCCTGCTAAAATTGTGATTGACAGGGGGTCTGGGTGGCTTAGTTGGGTAAGCGTCTGCCTTCAGCTTGAGTCCTGATCCCAGGGACCTGGAATTGAGCCCCGCATCAGGCTCCCTGCTCAGCAGGGAGTCTGCTTCTCCCTCTCTCTCTGCCCCTTCTCTTGCTCACGCTATCTCTCTCGCTCACTCTCTCGCAAATAAATAAATAAAATCTTAAAAAAATAAAATAAAATTGTGATTGGCATTTTGTTGAATATGTAAATCAAATTAGAGAAAACTAACTTTTTAACAATATTGAGTTTTCCAACCCATGGACATGGCATATCTCTGCATTTATTTGTAGATTCCTTAGGATTTGCTATACAAATGATCATGTCATCTGCAAATGAAAATTATTTACTTCTCCATTCCCTTACCTTATTGCACTATCTAGAACCTATAGTATAATACTGAATATATGCAATGAGAGCATGCATACTTGCCTTGTTCCCTCTCTTGGGGAAAAAAGCTTTAAGTCTTTCAACATTAAGTATGATGTTAGCTTCAAAAAGTTTGAAGCTATGTTTTTTCAGAGTGAAGAAGTTCTCCCCTGGTCCTAGTTTGCCGGGAAACACTTTGGCTTTTGTTTTTTTATGCCATGAATTGGTATTGGATTTTATAAAAATACTTTTGTGAATCCATTGAGATTATTATAAGATTGTATCTTCATTTGTTAAAATTGTGAATTACATTAATTGATTTTCGAGTGTTAAACCAACTTCACAATTGCTAATATTAATCCCTTTAGATCATGGTGCATGTGTATATATATGTGGTCTTGATTTGCTAAAATTTTGGTAAGGAGTTTTGTTTCTATTTCATGAGGACTATTGGTCTGTGGTTCAGCAGGTTGTTCCAACATTTACAATGTACTCATTCAACTCATCACTGCCTACCTTCAAATAATATAATTACATTTTATCATTCTTTTTTAAAAAGATTTATTTATTTATTTGTCAGAGAGAGAGAGCACAAGCAGGGGGAACGGCAGGCAGAGGGAGAAGCAGGCTCCCTGCGGAGCAAGGAGCCCGATATGGGACTGGATTCCAGGAACCTGGGATCGAGCCCCGCGTCGGGCTCCCCGCTCCACGGGAAGCCTGCTTTCCCTCTCCCACTCCCCCTGCTTGTGTTCCCTCTCTCGCTGTGTCTCTGTCAAATAAATGAAATCTTTAAAAAAAATTTTTTTCTCTTTATTGTTGCTTTTCAGGAATTTGATTTTGATGTTCCTTGGTGTTGTTTCCTCCGCTTTTTATTCCTGAGGTCTCATGTGATTTTTGTCTCACAGATCATTGATCTTTTCTTCATTATTGACTTTTTAGTCTCTTTTGCTTCTCTTTGCTTCATTTTGGATATTTTTTAGTGCTATGTCATCAAGTTTACTGGTCATTTCTTTAGGGTCTAATCTAATGTTAATCCAATTTAGTGTTTTATTATTTTAGATATTTTATTTTCCATTCTTAAAGTTACATTTGGAGGGCGCCTGGGTGGCTCAGTCGGTTAAGCATCCAACTCTTGGTTTCGGCTTGGATCATGATCTCAGGGTGATGGGATCGAGCCCTGCATCGAGCATGGAGTCTACTAGAGATTCTCTCCCTCCCCACCCCCCCTCTGTCCTTCCTCCTGTTCATGCACTCCCTCTCTCTTGCACTCTCTCTCTCAAATACATACATAAATAAATCTTTTAAAAAAAGTTATATTTGGGCCTTCTTTATATCTTTCATTTCTGTCCTTATTATACTCATGTCTCTCTCTACCTTCTTGAGCATATAAAGCATATTTATAATAGCTATCTTAAGTTTCTTATTTGTTACTTCAATCATCTGTCATTTCTCACTCTGTTCCTATTTATGGGTCATATTTTCCTGTTTCTTAGCATTCATGGTACTTTTCAACTGGATGTCGGCATTGTAACTCATTTGGGTGCAGGATTTTATTTTAACTCATCACTGTATAGTGTATTAGATATGTTTCTAGCACAAAATCAAGTTACCTGGACTCAGTTTGAAAAATTTCAGACTTGCTTTTAAGCTTTGATGGGGCAGATACTTAACAGCTTGGTCTAGGACTAGTTTAGACTCATAATTAACACAATATCTTTTTGAGGCCTTGTGTATTACCTGATGCTTAAATATTACAAGGTCTTTCCACTCTGGCCAATGGAAATACAAACTATTCCCAGTCCTATGTACACTCCCCAAGTTTTGGCCTATTGTTTTTTGGTGTTTTTTATCCAGCTTCAAATAAATTTTTCCCACCATGCAAAGATCCATACTCTGCCTAAGACTAAAGGGAACCCTTCTAAAGATCTCTAGAGGTTTCACTCTGTAAAGCTCCTTTCCTTCCAGAAATTCTATCCCACAGATTCTTACAACTTGGCCTCCTCAAACTGATTTTTGTCTCCTCAACTCAGTAAGACTGCCAGGCTGTTTCAGTATGTACTACTTCCTGCAACTTGCCATTTGGCAGTAGGTTGGCATGATTTCAGTTTACCTCATTTTTCCCCCTTCTCTCTGGGATCACTGTAATGCTCGTTGTTCAAAGCCTGAAAACCATTGTTTCATATATTTTGTCTGATTGCTTTGACTTGTTTAATATGTAAGGGTAAATTTGGTATCTGTTACTCCATTGCAGCAAGATGAATGCTATACTTTTAACACTGAAAATAAAAATCTATCCCTACTGAGGCAAAGTAAATCTTGCTTCATTCACAGTCATGAAAACGAAGCTCAGCTTCCAAATAACTAGTAGTCTTAACTTGTTTAGGAGTGGCATCAACAAGATGGCTAAATAAGACTTCCCTCACAGGTATCCTCCCCCCAACAGCAATAATCTGGCATGTATCCATGGACAAAAAGTGCCTTTGTAGGAACTTTGAAACTCAAGTGGGAGATTTTGAAACCACAGTTCAGTCTAAGACTGAAGAAAGCCATTTTGAGAAGACAGGCTCACAACCAGGTAGCTGACTTGCCAACCGAGGTCCCAGCTACAGACACAGAAACAGGCTCCACACCTGTGAGAACTTGGCTAGAGCCCCCTTTGGTTTTGAGGTCTATCACCAGCACCACAGGCTAAGGGACCCAGAAGGCGACACAGCCACCTGTGTGTTGAGTAATAGACATACAGACTCAGTGCCAGCTGTGGACCCTGATGTGTCCTGTGAACAGGCTCCAGTCCCTCTCAGCTCTGGTCCAAGAGCCCCTGCAGGGAAAGCCCACCAAATCTGGTCAGACTGCAGACTCTGAAAGGGCCTTGTAACTAGGCTCCAGCCCATCCCAGCCAGTCCATGGGACCCTGCAGGAGATGCTCCCACCTGCACCCCTGAAGGTCTTGAAAGGGCCCTATACTAGGCATCAGCTCCCTCCTACCTGCGTCACAGGGAGCTGGCAAGGAACCAGGCAGGATAAATTCCAATCTGGGCCCCCAGAGATTATAGAAGGTCCCTAAATGCAGAAATCTTTTTAATAAATAATGTTGGAGAGACTAGATAATTCACATGCGAAGGAGTGAAATTGAATCCCTATTTTACAGCACTTATAAAAATAACTTGAAATGGATTAAAAACTTAAATGTAAGACCTGAAACCATTAATCTTCTAGAGGAAAACATAGAGAAAACTCTTTGACATTGATCTTGGCAATGAATTTTTGGATATGATACCAAAAGCACAAGCAACAAAAGCAAAAATAAACAAGTGGGAGTACATGAAATTAAAAAGCTTCTCTACAGCAAAAGTAACAACAGAAACAAGCAGCAACCTATGGAATGGGAAAAAAATATTTGCAAGACAAAAATTAGATGAAGGGTTAACATCCAAAATATATAAGGAACTCATAGAACTCAATAGCAAAAACAATAATAATAAATAATAATCCAAATAAAAAATGGGTAAAGGGCCTGAATAGAAAAATTTCCAAAAAACATACAGATGGGCAACAGGCACATGAAAAGATGCTCATCATCACTAATTATCAGGGAAATGCAAATAAAAGCCACAATAAGATATCACCTCATACCTGTTGGAATGGTATTGTCCAAAAGACAAGAGACAACAAGTATTGGTGAGGATGTGGAGAAAGAAACCCTAGTGCACTCTTGGTGGGAATGTAAGTTGGTACAACCAATATAGAAAACAGCAGGGAATCCAGCAATCCCATTTCTGGGTATATATCAGAAGGAAATGAAATCATTATCTCAAGGAGATAGCTGGACCGTCATGTTCATTGCAGCATTATTTACAATAGCCAAGATGTGGAAACAAGTGTTCATCAATGGATAAATAGATTTTTTTAAAAAGTGAGATAGATACATACATACACATATTTGAATATTATTTAGCCAGAAAAAAGGAAGAAATCTTGTCCTTTGTGATAACATAGGTAGACTTTGAGGGCATTAGGCTAAATTAAATAAGTCATATAGAGAAAGGCGTATGTTATATGATCTCACTGATATGTGAAAACTAAAAAAAAAAGTCATAGAAACAGATTATAGAATAATGGTTGTCAGGGGTGGGGGAGATGGGGAGATGTTGGTGAAAATCTCCAAACTTCCAATTATAAGATGAGTAAGTTCTGGGGATCTAACATTCAGCATGGTCACTATTGTTAACAATGTTGTATTATATATACTTGAAAGTTGTTAAGAGAGTAAATCTTGAATACTCTCACCACAAAAAAAAAGGTAATTATGTGAGGTGATGACTATGTTAATGAATGTCATTATGGTAATCATGTCACAATATATACACGTATCACATCCTCGTGTTGTATACCTTAAACTTACACAATGTTATATGTCAATTACAACTCAATAAAGCTGAAAAAAAAAATGGGCACTGGTTTCCAAGCATAAACAGCAAACTTTCCTTCAAATTCCATTTTAGAACAAACAGTTGTATAGTCTCAAGGCTTAGTAATACCCAAACCTAAAAATTTATTCTTAATTTTGTTCACCTAATAGGAGCTATTTTAACATATTATCAGGCTCAATTTTTAAATATCATGGCTTGAGAGCATGAATAGACAAATAGACCAATGAAACGGAATGGACAGTTCAAAACCAGACATATATGTATGCTAAACATAGCATTTCAAATCTATGGAGAAAATATATTTATGTCATTTTTTCCCCCTCAGAATCCCCCAATAAGTTCTTAGCTCAGGACAATTCAACATTACTCTGATTAAATCTGGCCCAATGAACTGGCCACTTTCTTATAATCCTCAAAGTGGACACAGGCTGGTTTAAGAAGAAATCTTATTTGGTACTATACGTTGAACATCAAGTGTTGTGTTTATCTATGTACATGTAAGTATTACATATGTTATTTGAAAGGAAGATCCTGAATTATGGTTCTTTCCCTCAGTGCTGTGAGGCATATGAATACAAACCCAATATTTAGAAATAACGTTTTTTGAATCTTGGACGAAAAGAAAAACAACTACAAACAGCAAGTGTTGGTAGTGGTAGTATGGTGATAACAACCCATTATTATTCAAGAACACACAGGTTTCCATCATTAAAATATTCTATTAAAAAACCCAACTTATTTATAACCTTCATTTGTGGAGAAGCCTGGGGCATGAGAAGAATAACTAATTTATATTTGTGAAATCTCATGTTCTTCTGTAATTATCCGTTGGCACGTATGCCAGTGGTTCTTTGAATTTTTAACAGGTCTGGATTTGTATGTATATGTCTAGGGAAGTTGCTGGTGTTGTTGACTGTGAATTTCACTTCCTTAGTGTTTGACCCAAATGGCACCCAGGTTTTTCACTATGCTTCCTTAGGAGCTTGCTCTTTATAAGAACTGGCTGAGGTTCATCTGCAAGTATAGGTATCAGACAGTGAAAGAGGCTGTGATTCTGGAAGGTGGCAACATTTAAAAAATATTTTTACTTCCCTTTCCCCTTCCATACCATATCTAGATGGACATTACTGAAAATGAATCATAGCCAGATTATCTTCTTGGTCCTTTAATATGTAGTTACCTAAATTGGCAGTTTTATGAATTTTTGACATTTTTCTTACTTCCAAGTGCCTTATTTTTCTCTTTCTTTTAATTCCTTTCCTCTGCTCTATCTTCTGGTTTTTTGTTTTTGTTTTTGTTTTGTTTTGTTTTGTTTTTGTCCTGAAGAATGATATAAATGTCTCTCTCAACTGCTTTTAATTACTACACTCACGATCACCTTTCACGTCTCCATATTTTGGTTCCATGCTATTCCTTTTGGCTATAATATTTTCACCATCTTTCTTTCCTGGGTTACTTGTATGTATTCTTCAATGTTCAGCTAAGACACTATCGAATGTACTAAATTGTGTTAATTTATATGCCCAGCTTATATATAAATATTTCCTAATGAATGAATGAAAGCATAATTGAAGCAAATCTTCCCTAAATTTTCTCCTTCCTGTGTCTTCATCCCCACAGCTCCAGAACAAGGGCTTTATGTCAGTCTACTAATATACTGCATTGGATAATAGTATGGGCTCTACAGTCTCACTGCCTCTCTGGGTTCAAATCCTGGCTCTAACCATTAAATAGCTGTGCAGTCACTTTTCCTTGTAGCTCAATATCTTCATCCCTGCAGTTGTGATCATAGCAATATCACTTGTGTAGGGTATTTGAGGATTCAATGAGATAATACATAAAGTGCCTAAAATAACACCTAAGCATTTTACAAAAATAGCTATTATATGAACAGGAGCTTATTTTTTATATCGCATTCACTGCTTTGTCAACTCTACAACTTGATTGTCTACTCAAGTTTCTCCTAAAGTTACAACCTTTTCACGCTATCACAAGAAAGACTGCTCGAATGTGACAGAATGTGAAAATTATGCTTTTTATTATATCACATAAAATAATTACATCAATTTATCCAAATGCATTGGTGAATTAAAGCTTCCAGCTCTTACAAATTTTTACACATATATCTATGCATTTATAAATACACACATATGTGAAAGATATATATTTTCTTCTAAAATAAAGTGCCCAAATCTTGATATATGGGGGCATAAGAGGGAAAAAAAACATAAAGTTTTATCAGTTACAGACTGTACTTTCACAATATAGGAATCTGTTTTATACACATTTATTCAGGGATAGTGAACTTCAATCACACATTCTTTTCTGAATTCTAAGTGAATTAATTTATCCAAAATGGAAGTCATTTAGCCAATTTAATGAATCAGAGGCTACTTTTTCTTACTGTGCCTGGCATTAGAGCCTTGGCTCCCCAGTGGAAGGGTAGCTCAGCTTCATTCTTAATTTTCCTGTTTTTTTGGACTGTTGTCTTTCTGCTAAGATGATAAGCAGAGAGAGAGAGAAATGAATCAGACATCTCCGATTCTAAATCCTCTGTTAGCATTCAGTGAAGTCAGGATTTGGTGAAAAGACTCCTAATGTCTTTACATGACCCTGGGCTTGGTGAGAAATGGCCCAGCAGGATCTGAATTGAAGGATCCTTCTGCCTCTCTTATAGTGAAACTTTATTGAAGCCACAGAAGAAGAATCAGAGTACAAGGATCAAGAGCTCATTGAGAGAACCCACTCGAATTGAAAGGGAACTCTACTACAGTGGAAAACTTTGTGACAACGCGTTTGAATTCAAGAACAAAATAAGGGTTAAAGAAAAGCTAGACAATTTGAGATAATTATGAAAATCCTCAATTCAAAGAGGAACTAGGGCTCTACTCCCTGCTCCAGTATCTCAGCGGCTCTTCCTGGGTTTTTACTGTATTTTCTATTACCTTCCACTTTTAAGATGATCATTTGAAGTCTTTGACAAGGAATGAAATTTCAAGATGCCTTAGAAAAGTCTTGAAGCAAGGTGAGGATGCCTAAGAATAGCTTAATACAAACCCAGCCATTTCAGAATCTCTGGTGATTATAGGTTCAAACTGCAATAGAGTGCATCTTATTCAAGCAGGAAAGGGAGAAATTGTCAGCACTAAAATTGCATAAAACACTCTATAACTTTTCAACATATGGGAGACCTGGGAACAACCGGAAGCCCAGACATTTCCCAGAGTCAGAACAAGGAATGGAGTATTTTCTTTTATTTTAGGGGGGCCAACAGGAGTAAAGGGCGAGAAAGTGTTTCCAATTACCCGACCCACCTCAGTAGGGCTTTTGCAAGAACAGAGCCACCTAACTACTGATTTTGGTAAGCATCTTGTTAATGGCTTGTTTGACGTGCGTGGTGGAGCTGCGTCGCCTCGTCTTGCCCTGGACCATCCTCCTGCGACGCACCTCTCGACATAGCTCATAGAATATCTCAGTGATGTTCCCTTCTCCAGTGCAGGCAGAACACTCATAAAAAGCACATGCCAATTCAGTAGCCAGCTTCTCCCCTTCTTCCGTACTAACCTGTCTGGAGTGGTCCAAGTCAGCTTTGTTTCCAACCAAGATGAGAGTCACATTCTTGGGCTTTTTGATCTCATCCAGGATGTTCTTAAGTGGCAGCACTTCTTCAAAACTTCCTCGGTCAGTAATGTCATAGACCAGCACAAAGCCTTCCCCCCATCGCATGTGTCCTTCCCTCTGAATGGTATCTTCCTGTTGACAAGGAAACAATGGCAGTTGGGGAACTGGAAGTTATCAGATGTTGCTCATGCCAGTAGTGAGTCCTTAATTACTATTCTTTATATTCGTTGTCATTAAAATTTCTTGATAGTCTGCCTACACAGGCTTCCTTTCTCAATCAGTTTGGAATAGGAGCATTACTTACTCATAGCAGGATATGTCGGGGAACTAAAAATGTTCTAACTGCATAGACCTTTAACTTTCTGCTTCTAATTTTCTTCTTGCCATATCATTAAATCCGTAATTACAAGAACTATAAAGAAATTATCTTAGCGGAGCACACTGCCTCCCAGGCTTTCATCACAATCAAAGAATTGGCAAGTAGGTAACAGACAAGTAGGCCTTATGCCACTCTTTAGAGATCAGATTTAGGGGCACAGCTTAGTGAATGGTTTTGATTTCATTTTTTGCTTTAATCTCTTTTGCCTTCAGATTCTAGACAATTGGGCACCAGGGACACAAAAACAGTGAAAAATTGTAGAGAGAGTCAAACTCAAAGTCAGGAGCTTTTGGCTTTTTTTTTCTATCTTAACACCTCCAAAATATTATACAGTCGCAATAATGATAGAAACTCATTTGAAGTGATTTTCAAAGGGGGTGATCATTCCTTCCTAGGGAAGTAGGATGCGAGATTTGAAAAGGCATTGCTCCCATGGGCTCAAATAACCTTTGCATGTAAGTCCCTGCCACCTCTCTCTAGAATCAGGGCTGTGTGGCCGGGAAAGCATATATAAGAAGGAGGTGATGATGAGAAATAAGTGTCTAGCTAGCTGCAAGAACATTTCTTGGATTAAATACTTAAATTCAAGTCTTCTTTGGATCATAGGTCACTGACAGAGCACCATGCAACCCTTCAGCTTCCTAATTTTCATTCCTAGTGTCACTTTATTCTTGAGAACTAAGCCTTTCTGCAAACCTATCTGTAATCTCAGAACTGACTGACATAGGGCAAATTTATATTAGCTTCCTTTTTAATGGATTGTTTGTTGTACAATTATGTGGCTCAAATTTTCAAAAGGATGTGTTGAGGTCTGGAAAGAATATTAGAGAGATTCCTGAAATAAAGCATTCTGAAAAGCAATTCTGAGGTGATGTAAGTTTAGAATATACTATATATGAAACTCTTAAGGATTCATCTTATACATAGGCATATAAGGCTCTGAGGACCTCCCCAGTAAAAATACCTGTTTAACTCGATCAGAGCATTTCAAAATACTTAACCATGAACCTCTTAATATTTTGCCATCCCCCCAAAATATATGTGGGTAATTCTATTCTAGATGATGTCATGTCAATATTACAGTATCATCAGTCCTCCCCCGACCCCACCGAAGTACTGGGTAATTTATATAAGGATGCATACATAAGCTGTTTCAAATGTTAGTATGTAAATAACTAGATAATTAAAGAAAAAAGTCTTCAGACATTATTAGTTAATTGGAGGAAAATGTCTTAATTTTTTTCATAGTATGCATGTACTCATCTCATATTTATTTGATCCAGAAAACATTTTAGCTGAAACCCTTATTCACCTGACCAGCAGTATCTAGTATCTCCATGGTGACAACTTCATCATCAATGGTTGCTTGGTGTCGGTAAGTTGATTCTGAGAGAATGAGCAAAAAAAGAAGGTAAAAAAGTAAATCAGTGCATGATTTTATTTGACACTTAAATTACAAAGTAGTCCCAGAAGTATGTCTGTTTGTATCACATAAGGAAATGTGCATCCTGGGCAGGAGAGGATGGACATGCAAGAATGTGCCAGCTCTCTGAGCTCCTGGAAGTCCAGGTTCTCATGGGGGAGCCACAGACTTTCAGGGTATAGCATGGGAGAATCTCCATGTCTCTTCGCTCATTTTATTCTCCTATGAGGCCAGCTTCCTGGTGTCTAAAATAAGACCTCTACATCCTAGACTGAGAAAGTGATTCCCACAAAATGCATGCTACCTTGATACCCCTAAAATCCAGTTTCAGGAAATCACTGGTAATGATTGTTCTTGACAAGATGACATACAAGCAGGAGCTGTTCATTTCCTTCAAGAACTCAAACTTGGAGATATATTTGACAACAGGGGAGGTGGATAGCCATCCATGTGAAAAATGAGCATGTAAAGCTATAAGAAACCCTCATGGTGGTAGAAGGCTGTTGGGTCACATGTTTGGGGGGTGTGAGGAAAGTGGAAGAGGGCTGGGCCACGTGGAGGAAGATGCAACAAAGGAGAGTTCTCCTGCTCATGTTCCCTCTTCAAGGTAGAAAAAGGACAACTGTGCAGTACCAGCTGTAGGCTGGTAGGTTAATATCAGAGTGGTCCCCAAACTCTACTGGGGTGAGTAGAAGTCAGCAGATGCAAGAACTTTGGGTGGTCTGAGTGTGCCTTTCACCACATGAAATGGAAACCAGAGGTTAAAATAAATACTAACTGGTCCTGCTCTGTATGAAAACTAGAACAGTTGAAATACCGAGCTCAATAAACGATTGACCGAGCCAGTGAAGGTCAGGTTGAGGAACTCTTCCAGAAGGCATCAGTATATGATAAGAAGAAGAAAAATGTAAAAGTAAAATATAAGAGAGATGGATAATAGAAATAGACATGTTATTATCTCTTATAAAATGAGCCTCAAAGAGAATAAAATACACAGGGGCTGAAAATATTTGAAGCTATAATAACTGAGAATTTCCCAGAATGAAAGGCCTTAAAACAGTTCAGATCAAAAGGACTAAAAGGACACACAAGGAAAAAAGTCCCATATATAAAACAATCACAGCAAAATTTAGGGATATCAATGATAAAGAAAAATTTTATAGGATCTATGGAAAAAAGCACATCACCTACAGAAGAACGTGGCTCAGATTGACATTAGACTTCTCACCAGCAAAACTGGATTTGAGATCCCAATGGAGTAAAACAAAGCAATCAAACCACATAGAAAGCAATCAAGAATTACAATTCTAGATGATACCAGTATATGGGGGGGGAGGGGAGAGACAAGAGGCAGATTTGAATGAGCTAATGTAGTTGTCTTACTCCTGAAGATGACATCATAAGAAAGAAGAGAAGTGACTTAAGTATTCAACTCAAATTAGAAGAGGAGCATAGAATAAATCCAAAAAGATATGAGGAAAGAAGTAAAAGAGAAAATCATAGAAGAAACAATTACCCAAGTTTAAGAGAACCAAAGCATGGGGCTTGAAAGGATTTTTAAAAAGAGGTGGGAATAGAGATAAAAATCTGGCAATACTGACTTGTAAATTAAAAGAGAAGGAGCAATCAAACACAATTTTGCATAAAAGAAGGAATAACTACATATTCTAATGAAATGAAAATAAAATAATGTTATGAACTATATACCAACAAATTTCAAACCCTGATAAATTCTCGGATTAAAAAATGCACGGATGGGTGCAGTGAGAACTAGAACACTTAACTCGGTCAGTAACCAGTAAGTAACTTAGATGTTAATTGTAGATCTCTTCTGATCATAAAAAGCAACTGCTTCCAGTTGGTTTTAAAGGAGATTTCTATAAATATTAAACAAGTTGTTCTAGAAAATAGAGGAAGGATAGTCATCCGATTCCTTTTGTGGGGCGTTATGCTGACTCTAATAAGAAGTATTACAAGAGTAATAAGAGAAAAAAGAAAAGACAATTGTAAGGTCACTTCGTTCTTGAACATAGATTCATAAATCCTAAATAAAATATTATCCAGTTGAATCCAATTAGTGTAACAAGAAAAGTACATCACGATCAGTTAAAGTTTATTTCAGAAATTCAAAGAGTGTTTAAAATCTATCAATGCATTTTTTTGTTTTTATTTAAATTCCAGTTAGTTATACACCTGGTGCTCATCACAAGTGCCCTCCTTAATCCCCATGACCTATTTCCCCCATTCCCCCACCCACCTCCCCTCTGGTAACCATCAGTTTGTTCTCTATAGTTAAGAGTCTGTTTCTTGGTTTTCCTCTCTTTTTTTCCCCTTACGATCATTTGTTTTGTTTCTTAAATTCCACATATGAGTGAAATCATATGGTATTTGTCTTTCCCTGACTGACTTATTTTGCTTAGCATAATACTTTCTAGCTCCATCCACATCACTGCAAATGGCAATATTTCATTCTTGTTTATGGCTGAGTAATATTCCATTATATATACACAGCACCTATTCTTTATCCATTCGTCAGTCTATGGACACTTGGGCTCTTGGATATTGTTTCTATCAATGCAGTTTAACACGGTAAAATGCTAAAGGAAAAAGAAGTACTAAACAAAAAAATCACACGATTACCTTTATAGGAAGATCTATAGAACAATGAAATTTATATAAATTTAATGTTTATGGATACACAGAAAAAAATGCCTTTTTCAAAAAAAATATGTAATACCTAGCATATACTGCTTACTATTTGAACAAGAATTGTTCTAAATGCTTAACTCATATTAATTCATTTAATCTTCACAAATATCTCTGCAGTAGGTATTACTATTATCTCCATGTTAACAAAGATAGGGAGGCACAACAACATTTAATAACTTGCTGAAGGTCATACAGAGTAAGTGGTAAGCAGTAGAGCTGACATTGGAACTAAGGAAGATTGCCTTTGGAATGAGGCTTATACTGCTATGCTAAAGCATCAAACTTATTAGATTATATACCTATGGGAAAGAGGAGGACAATGGTGTCACAGTGGGGGATGCAGGAAAAATAAAGTGAAGTCATATAAATAATATAGATAATAATAATAGAAATACATAACGTGAAAGATATAATAATGTAAAACAATATAAATGTAGTATAAATGATACAAAGGCTTTGCAAGCACATGACATGGTGCTGTGGATAGAAGAATATGATTCACTTAATTCTTTACACCTAAACTACCCAAATCACTAACCAATCAACCAACCAACCAAATCAACCTGCAAGTTTCTTTCTCATCAGGGTAGCCAGTAAGCCAGTCCTTTTATTTATTTGTTCTTTATTCTGACTTTCATTTCTTCATCTCATCAACTATTTTACAGGTCTTTTTTGACCACAGTTTTTTGTTACTTTGCTACAAATATAATCTCCTACCTAAAATACAAACCGCAGAAAGGAGGCTTAACTAAGCAGCATAACCTAGCCTTCTACCTGCCATCAGCCCTGTGTCATGATCATTGCCACAAGCATGGCGCATGGCTAGAGTTTTTTCTGAACAGTAAAATTTAAAAATGAAGTTATGTTCAATATATTTTAATAAGATTTTTTTGCACTATTGTCATTCTGTTAGAATAGGTAATCTGTATGTGGTATGTACAATGATTCTCAATTCTAGAACATTCCATCCCCCTACTCTTTATGTTGAAGGGGAGATTATTATTTTGTATAATTTAACGCTCTAAAGCACAATGTATAGCAACTTCTTATCTCTAAATGTTCTCTCAGTTATTTCCTTTTGCATCTTCAGCGCCCCAGCTTGAGGAGGAGAGGCCCAGACAGTAGCACGCAGGCCCGGATCTATGCCCTTTCTGTTTCTTCCACTACTGTTCTGTGGTGGCCTTTTTAAAGGGGCTGGCATCAGCCCTGCAGCCTGGAAAACAGAGTTCTGGGCTCTCTTCCATCTCTTTACACCAAAAGTTGTCTGACAGACAGGGACATTTTTCTCTGTTGTGTCCATGATAAATAGGATATGTATTTCAACCACAGAAGGCCACAGTAGGGGGGGAAATGAAATATAATGAAAATTGTATGAAGTTGTGTGATTCTTTGGCTGTTTGTTAACTGAAACGAAAATGATGGAATGCAGGAAATGAGGGAATGTCTTCCACAGACATAGCCCTGGGGAGAAGCAGTGATTTCATCGAAGTTGAGTACTGGTTTCATGCCATTTTGAGCCTTTTCTCTTTAAGCCTCTTCTCTCTCATTAGAAACCCATGTCTTCATGTAAACAGTGGAAGTATATAGCCCACACAGGCGAAATGTTGTGCCTCCATGTGCTAACTTCAATGCCGCTAATTTGAAAAAGATGTACGAAGCACTTTTTGGAATTAAACTCTACCGTTCATTCCAAAACAGAAGAGAAAATGTATATGTGTGTGGAGAATGGACACACTTTTTATTTTGTTCATCTAACCTAAAATGAAAATTCTGGGTCTTTTTTTTCTTTTTAAAGGGAAGGGGGGTGATCGTTTAAGGCATATATCTAAATGAACCAAAATAACATATACTATAAGACCAATATAAGTTTCAAGATGGAATTCAAGATGGTATATATTTTTAATATACTGAATTTCACTGCATATGAGCAATACATGATTTAAAACTTGCATTCAGTAACATTTTTATAAATAGAAGTAGATTTTGTATACTCTAAGAGAAGTTGGTGCTCAAAGGGACGTTGTAGATGGTTAATCCTTTTACTGACTTAGCTTTTTTGCAAATTTCAACATATTAATATGGACACTCAGCCAGTACAGTAACAACAGCCGTTAGTAATGCTGATTTATGCTACAGTGGAAATTGTACTGACTTGAGTTCTATTACTGGTCTAACCCCAAACCAGCCACATAATCTTGAATAAATTTACCTTATTGGACTTGTTTCCTTATTCGTCAAATGACGATCTCAAATTTCCTTGCTGTGCCGATATTGACTAGTTCCATGAGTTGGCTAAGCACCTTTGCTTTAGTTCAGATCATTTGTTCTGGGTGTGTCTCTCTCTTGTATAAGCCTTTCTTTCCAAACTGAGGGTATTGTAATGCAGGAAGGAAGAGTCAATTACAAAATCCAAGTGCCAGTGGGTCTGTCTCCCGATTCCTACCCTCAGTCCTGTCCGAGTCTTTATTCGTGAGATAGAGACCCCATAATCCATTCAAACACAGAGTAGGGTGCCTCAAATATAGTAGTTATAGTGGTAAGTGCTGACATGCAGTCTGTCTCTTCTTCTCCAAACATCGATCACACACACACACACATGCACAACTATACACCATCTAAGTCTTTGTCCATATTATCTGCCATGATCAACACTCTTTGAGGGTAAAAGGACTCTCAAAAGTAGGGATTCAGTTCTTGGGGATCTAATCAGAACATGGAACCTGTTGTTCTACAATGAGAACGTTACACTCACCACCATCAGGGGGCTTCCTGGTCAGATGGTGCAAGTCCCAAACCTCACAGGCTTCAGTGCTGGTTTTCAAATGCTACTCACAGACCAGCTCTGGTCTCTGATAAACATTTCACTGGTCCACAGTGAAATGAGAAAAATGAAAGGAAAACTAAAATTGCCCAATGTAAAGAATTGAACTTTTTTTCCTTAGCTTATATCCTTCAAACCACTTGGATGTTAAAAATATTTGCTTCTTCTACAAAACGCAAGTGCAAATAGACTATGGGTTTAGTTTTCTCTCATCCTCTCTCTCACCCTTGCTTGCATCCCTAATGGCAGTTCCTAAAATAATCCCTCTCCTTAAAAAACCAAAGAGCAAAACCCACTGAAACAAGAAGTCTGGGAGTCATTTGCTATCATAGTAGCAAACATTTCCTTCATAGATTTACCTCGGAGCAGTAGGTATTACAATTTTAATATGTTGAATGGTGTTCATAGTCTTCAGCTTCTCAGGGAGCAAAAATTCTGTCACAGGTTGAAAACACTGCACTATTAAGAAACTTTTTCCCTTTCCTTTCTTTTATTGAAGTATAATTAACATATAGTGTTGTAGTATGCCCCATGTTTTTTGAGGAAGGCTCTGAATTCAGAGTTCAAAGCTGGTTTTTGCAAATATGCCACTTAGCTTTTTAATGGTGGCTTTCCTTTTCGGTGGTGGTTTTGAAACTCTATGATAGTATGAAGTCAAGCCCAGGAAATGCTTGATTCATCTTGAATCAAATAGATGGGGAACCCCTGTAGACTAAAATACTGGTGACTTCTAGCGTGCGCATGCGCGCACGCGCACACGCACGCGCACGCACACACACGCACACGCACACGCACACACACACACACACACACACCAGTTTCCAGGGTGAGTTAATGAAACCCTCACCTGGAAGTGAGTCATACACCTGATACTCCTGAAGTCTGATCAACGCTCTTGTTGCTTAGCAGCAGTAATCCTTTTTGAGCGGTACGGTACAAGGTCACTCAATAAAGTTTCATTGTTCTTAATGAAGGAAGCCTGTATTATAAATAACTGATGCAGGCAGATCTCTATTAACAGCAGTTGTTTTTCAGAAGGAATAAAACAAAAGGAACAATAAAACAAAAAGGAATAAAACTGATTAAAAATAGTAACATTGGTTCCTGGAACATACTCAGAGAGGTAAAAAAAAATATGAGATCATTCTTTATAAGCTTCATCTTTTTGTTGAGATATACTGGGATTGCTAAGTGAAATCAGGATTTTTCTACTGAACTCCCCATAAACCATTAAGATTCTCAGGAACTTTGTAAAGCTTAGATAAGTAATGAAAATATAAGAGGAGAGTATTTATTTACGTGAAACAAACAATAGAAAGTAAATGATTTTTTAAAACCAAGTGCATTTTTGATCCAAATATATCATCTAAAGATTAGATTGTGGCTATGTTAAAAACATGTTAAAAATTTTTGATGCTGAAAAACTATTTAAAAGCAAAACCAGGGACACCGTGGTGGCTCAGTTGGTTAAGCATCTGTCTTCAGCTTAGGTCATGATCTCAGGGTCCTGGGATCAAGTCCCACATCCCCACATCTGGCTCCCTGCTCCGCGGGGAGCCTGCTTCTCCCTCTCTCTCTGATCCTCCCTCGGCTTATACTCTCTCTCTTTCTCTCTGTCAAATAAATAAAATCTTAAAATATAAAAGCAAAAACAGAGAAGTAAAGATTAATAAATGTAGAGGCATGGTATTAGATTTTAAAAAACTGAATACCATAAAGATGTGAATCTTCTCAAAGTAATTTACAGTTTTAATGCAATTCCAATCAAAATCATGTCATGTTATGATAGAGTTTTAAAAATTGGCCTGCAAGAATAAACTAGAAATACTAGCCAAGGTAATTGTGTAGAAAGTTAAAGAAAGAGGACTTTCTCTGCTGTGTGTCAGAATGTTCCAGAGAGCACACTTATCAAAAGAATGTGGTACTGGTGGTGGATATAAAAGGCAAATCTAGAGTTGCATCCCAGTGTAAATGATCCAATGTATTAAAAAAAAAAAAACAGCTTTGGAAGTAGGGGGGAAAAGTGGGGACTATTTAACAAACAATAGCAGGACAATTTGTCAACTATTTGGAAACACTGTTGGATCTTCAGTCTGCACTTCGCACAAAAATAAGTCCCAGATAGTTTAAAAAGTTATAAATTAAATAAACTATAAGATCAATCTGTATTCACGTCTTTGTTCAGTTTTTCTTCATAGTACTTATCACTATTTGACATCTATTTGTTTATTGACTCTTCCGTCTTTACTAGACTGTTAGCTCAAAAAAGCCAGAGGCTTTTTCTTTCTGTCTGTTGATTTATCTTCAGCACCTGGAATAATCTGACACATAGGAGGCATTTAATAATATTTGTTGACTGAATGAATAAAAGCAATGAAAAGAGGCACAAAAGGGAAGAAGTCTCCCTTTTAACCTGAATGTATGTAAGCTTGAAGTCATAACTGAACCAAACGAAATGAATTTTTTTAAAAAAGGGAATAATCTTTGCTCATTTCATTATTCTGAGTAAGGCCAGCTCAGCCTGGACTCTGGGCCTGGTAATGAAACGATGAATGCATGTTTCTCCCTCCTCCTCTGGATTCAAAGTTGTTGCCCTTTACAAAACCAGGTGGGGTCCCTGAAGCATAAAGAACAAAAACTCAAAAGGATTAATTTGGAATAAAATTTGAAGCTTAAATTAGAACCCATGGATTGTCAGCATTGTTTTCAGGATGATGACTAAGTGGGTATCTAGTAAGTACTCTGTTTTGGGCTATTCAAAAAGCCTTATGATTGCTTCATACATCAATATTATGCTGCTTTCAAGACCCACAGACACCAATTTTTGTTGCATCCTTTTTCTTTTTTTAAATAGGCTTTAATCAAACTCATTGGAGAGAAATATAGTTTATTCTTATGTTTTCCCAAAATCAGTATTTGGAAGGTTGATTTTCTTGGAATATTCCCCTCAGCATGCTAGTCTCTTCCACACCAGGTTAGCCTGGGCCACTGTGTCCTCCTTCTTCCACTAGAATGATGCTATATTTCCTGATGCGAGGGCATCGTGTTGTGCCCACTTCCTTCTTGGCTCTGGTTTAACCTGATTTCTTCCTCTATGCATGAAAATCGTGCATGGTTCTAAGCACAAGACAGCCTGAGAACATGTCCAGCTTCTTTAGGAACTTCTTTGTATGATTTGATAAGGCACTCCCCAAACAGCTGGTAGGTGCTTCAAAATGTTGCAACAGAAAATGTCATTGTCTCTTTTGGGTCATAAACTCTGACTGGAAAGGAGGAGGAAACAAAATCTGACCTACCAAGAGTGGGATCATATTCCCAGATGAACCGTTTGGTCAGGAATCTCACTACAAGAGCTGTGGAAAAAAAAAAAGAGCAACATTTCAAACAAATTTGTTAATTTCCTTATAGTTCTTATCCTTGTACAGAAAGAGAAATAGCCCAGACAACTATAGGGCTTTACATTTCTTGGCATATAAACCCAATGCATTTATTTATGTTTGTTCAGGTACTTTTTCAATTCATATGGTGGCCTAAAAACTGGTATAATATTTTAATGGTGCATTAATCAAAAAGTTAGATTTGTTCCTTTAGTTACAGGGTTAAAACAAACAAAAGACATCACAATGTGAAAATGCTCACATATAACATTTTTAGCAAAACAATGAATTTGGATATAAAGTATCACAAAACAGTTGTCTAAAGTTTGAATATTGGTAAACAATTAACAACAGAGAGTTGAAAACATGGTGATTTTTAACTGTAATGAAAAGATCACTAGCTGGTAATTTGTATTATCAAAAAAAACAGGTATGTAAGGGGAGCCTGGATGGCTCAGTCGGTTAAGCATCCGACTCCTGATTTCCACGTGGGTCATGATCTCAGGGTTGTGAGATCGAGCCCTGTCTGGGGCTCCATGTTCAGTGGGGGTCTGCTTGAGATTCTCTCCTTCTGCCCTTCCCCCACTCGTGTGCACACACATGCTCTCTCTAAATAAAGATATAAAATCTTTAAAAAAAAACCCAGATATTTAAAATTATGGATTTTATTAGTGACTCATTAAAGCTCATCAAAGGTGACACTGATGAAATAGTACAGTCAGAGGTAGGGTCTGGAACCACGTGAAACACTTTACTTGCATGATCTTCTCAACCCTTATTTCATCCCTATGAGGCAGATACTATGATTGTTCCCATTTTTCAAACAAGGAAACTGAGGCTCTGAATGCTCAGCAGATTTCACCGAGCTCACTTAGCTAGTTAGTGACCAAGTCAGGACTTGAGCCCAAGCAGTCTGTTTCCAAAGCCTGTGATTTAGCCATTGTTCTCCACTTAAATTTAAGGCCGGGCCATCCAGATACGATTTGACTGGAAGCCAGTGACAGAAGGGGAAATGTGTAATGCGTGGGCTCCACTGTCCTTAAAACCAGTGGGACACATGCTCAACATTTTCCCATGGGTGTATTGAAAACAGCGGCTTTTAACCTTCTTAAAAATATTCTTTTGGAAAGGGGTGTCACAGACACTTTGAAAATGGAATGAAAGCTTGGAATTTTCTCCCTGGTAAAATGTATATACACACATTTTGGCAGATAATTTCAGCAGGCTAATGAGCCCTCTGAAGACCTTCAGCGGTCTTCCTGGGATCCCACCGACCCTCACTAGAGATCCAATGTCCCCATCCAGCTGAATTCCTGAGACCAGACGAAATCCAGGTCTCCTACTCCTCCGCCATCTTGCTCCGCCTCCTAGAGATTCAATGTCTATCATATTCTATAGTTTTAAAATATCTATTATTAAGTATTTTTATTTTTACCAAAATTCCCTGTATATAGTAGGCTTAAGATACTCCTTGAAGAAATAGAACTAGTTAGTTGGAAGTTGTGATCAGTCTGTCCTCTGTTGCCACTGTAGGATCGACAGAAGTATATCACCCCTACCACAGTGTCTTATGAGACTGTGAGAGTTCATGGCGCAAATTGCAATGAGAACCTCATAAAACAGACCACAAACATATGTGGCTTGGCTGGAGAATGAAGTAGCAATGTTCTTTCTAATTACAGAGTGTGAGTCTGAATTGAAGCCAAATATTTGCAGTGCCTAAAGTAGCAAGGCCACTGACCCTATAATACTTCCCACAGTGAGTGTACTCATGGTTTTATCTACAATTTTCAGAGTCTGTCACTGTTCACTCTCTTGAGAATGCATTTTTTTTTTTTTGTAAGAAGCAGTAAGCAGTGGACAGATATTTTTCTGTTTTTAAATTAGCATGTTAGTAAACACAATTGCCAACAGTATTCAGAGTTCACCTTTTGTTAGAGTACGTAGTTTTTGGGGTTTTTTTAAGATTTTATTTATTTATTTGACAGAGAGAGACACTGCGAGAGAGGGAACACAAGCAGGGGGAGTGGGAGAGGGAGAAGCAGGCTTCCCGCCGAGCAGGGAGCCCGATGTGGGGCTCGATCCCAGGACCCTGGGATCATGACCTGAGCCAAAGGCAGACGCTTAACGACTGAGCCACCCAGGCGCCTCTAGAGTATGTAGTTTTAACTCTAAAAGTTTCACCCTGAAAAATGCATTTATCAGGCATCTTTAAGCAATAAGGTAGTAAAATTAATAAAGGTTCACATAATTGAAGTTTGAACTTCCCCAATTCTAAGACCATTTAAAGTTCAATTATTTCTCAAACAAATCTTTCTAAAATGTATTTGACACTCCATTGTCTTTCAAAACTAGGTATACTGAATAAAACTGAATCTTTTTAAAATGTCCCGATCTTAGTTAACAACCTGGATTAGCGTCCTGTGCAGTTACTCAGTAGTACTTCAAGAAGCCATAGAATGGTTGAGGCAACACGATTCTAGAATGCTAGGGCTTTAAATAGTTTAACTTTTGAATATACATATTCATACACACATACACATACCTTTGTATGGGGCAGAAGGAGAGGGAGAGGGAGAAGCAGACTCCCCGCTGAGTAGGGAGTCTGACTTGGGGCTCAATCCCAGGACCCCAGCTCCTAAGGAAGCTGTCCTATGAATATACACAGGATTCTGGTGACCTTTGAGATGTCATGTTTGTTATTGAGAAGTTGTTCTTGTTTACTGCTGGGTTATTGGCTCAGGTTCAGAGAGCCACCTTCCAATGGGGCAATGTTGCTGGGCTTTATCAATGAAATCAATCTAAACACTCCTAGTATTTTTTTTAAGAGATGCACATTATTATAGGATGGTTATTTTAACCATAGGATCATACTTTTAAAAAAAAATCAGTCTATTTTTTTTTTAAGATTTATTTATTTATTTGAGACAGCACGAGCAGAGGGAGAGAGAGACAAGCAGTCTCCCCACTGAGTGGGGAGTCTGATGCAGAGGTCAATCCCAGGACCCTGAGATCATGACCTGAGCCGAAGTCAAGAGTCGGATTTGTAACCGACTGAGCCACCCAGGCGCCCGAAATTCAGTCTATTTCAAATGCAGTAAAAAAACATCAAAACCACATTGAAAAATTGATGTGCTTTATGTTTATTCTTGAAAGACATGCTTTTATCTCTCTCACACATAGATTATTCATGGAAAAGACAAACGCATTGTCTATATTTTTAAGTTTTCAAAAATATTTTAATTTAAAATTAGTAAAGAACGAAAATAACTTTACATCTGTGGAAGTGGTATCTGTTAAAGGCTCTGTTACTTACACCGTGTCTGAGGTGCTTATTGACATTCACCATTTACTGAGGGAACCATAAAACCTTAGTATTATTTACCCACAAATTTGATTATAATTTTATTAGGAAATATAACTTTCGTAGGGGATATATCTTGCCATGTCTCCCCTCCTCTGCCACTACCACTCACATCACATGGTTTCACCTGTCAACGATAATACAGTGCTTCCTCAGTGGGGTCCCTCCTTCAGCTGCACCCCAACAACTCCCTCAAACTATTCTTCACGCAGCAGCCAATGTCTCTGTTAAAACTTAAACCACCTCATGCCACATCTTTTCCTCAAATTCTCCCTGACCTCATCTCATTGAATAAATATTTTTCGAGTGTCTATTTTGTATCGGGTTCTGTTTTGGGGTTTGGAATAATCCAGCAAACAATTCAAAGATCTCTGACCTTACAGAGTTTCTATTCTCCTAGGAGGAGACAGATAAAACAGAAAAAGAAGAAAGAAGAAATATAATACATTAGAGGTGATAAGTGCTATGGGATAAAAGAAGTGGAACAAGATAAGGGGATTTGGCATTGGGGGATGAAGGTGTAAGAGTTACTATTTAAGATAGGGTGACCAAGATAACCCTCATTGAAAAGGTGGTGTAAAAAACAGATGAGAGACGATCCCTGGGGGGAACAGTGTTTGAGGGAGAGGGGATAGCCAATGCAAAGGCCCTAAAGCAGGAATGTGTGCTTGATATGGTCAGGAAACAATAAGCAAGCCTGTGTGGCTAAATCAGAATGAGTAATAATGAGTATAGTAGGAGATGAGGTCATTTCCTGCCACTCCCCTAGCCATGAGTTCCATAAATCTACTACTACTTCTACTACTGTTAATATCAACACCACCACCACCACTAATAATAATAATAATAAAAACAACTGAAATGCTATTATTATTATTATTATTTTACTTGATTCTTTAGAATGTATGTTCGTGAGTGCATTACATTTGTTTAATTTATCACTGTCTTCTAGTATCTGGAACAGTGTCTGGCACATAGTAGACTGCAAAATACTTGTGGAATAGATGAAAAGGATACATCAATCCATGTCACAGCTCACTCTTCTTAGCAGTTAAATAATAAGCAGGCATTGAGAGAAGCAGGAGCACAAACAATGCAAGAGAATTCACAACAGAACCATGCCACATTTCCATAGCTTTTTCTTGAAAGGTTATATAAATATATATTCTGAAATGCCTTCTAACGGGTATTTCATAGTCCTCCTACAAATTATACTTCTGTAGTTTATTTAATTGGGTAATGCAAAATTGATTTAATTTTCTTTTGAATACCTGTCCTCTCCATCCCAACTATCCTGAGCAAAGGTTTTCTTTCGAGGTAAAATGGTGGCATTGGTAACCTTTACTTTCACTAGCAGGCTGATGTAAGACCTTGTTTTTCCTGAAGTTTTGAGGTCTGACATATTTTATTGGTTGCAGGTAAGTTTCTGCCTTCTGAAATATCTTATTTTCTTCCCATTGCCTTGAAAACCTACCCTTCCACTAAATAAGCCAAACATGTCTAAAAGTTAATCTAGAGAAGAACATTTTGCTGAACATATTACCTACTTGAAAAATTCTTCATTATATGTGGTTTATTTTTTATATTACTGGAACTGAATTCCATGATTATCTATGAAACCTGGTTTCTAACAAAATGGAAAATTCACTAAGTAGAGTTTAATCCAAGGAAATATTATTCAGTGTGACATCAATGTAATAATTCAATAGGATAATATTTCATTTATAAGCAAATGCTAAAAGGCAACATTTCTACATTACAATAGTTATGTCATTTTAAAAAAGTAACAAGTCTGGGCTAGTTATTCAAAATAATTTCTGATGCCATTATCAAGATGAGGAAAACATCAAAAGTACCAACTGTAATGATCAAAATAATATTTTAAAATGAAAATTGATTGGATGGAATCTGTACAGCAAATCAACTTTTAGAAAGAAACGAATTTTTCAAGGTAAATGAAAACTAACACACATGATAGTCTTAAAAAATTTTTTAAATATACTCAGGAGAGATTCCGACAGAACTTTCAAATGTTATTAAAACAATTCTTGTGATGCCACTATTTTTCACTTATAGTTTATGAAATAACATGAAATAACCTGATTAACAATGTTTATAATACAGTTGTTTTATAGAGCCTTCAGCATGTATGACCTCCTAAATATTTGTGATTATTGTTCTTCTCTATAGGTCTCTTAAAGAAGTATCCTTAATGAAATAATCTAGTCCTTTTGTCTGAAGGGAACTCTCCTGACTGATGTGTATTGAATGCTCTAGCATTTAGAGCAGGTTCCAATGACCTGTCCTCTTCAAACTTCGCCTTTCTCATCTATCATGTATGGATAGCAATACCACCCTGTGGCTCAGATTCGATTCCCTTGCTTCCCCTGATCCTCATACACCTCTGCCATCTGAATTTCAATCACTTCCTGTAGCACTGCTGATGCTTACATCAGTCCTCCAGATTGCTTGTGCTACTTAATATCATGCACGTTCATCTCTTCATGCATCTAATCATGTTGTTCCTGCTGCCTTGAAGGTCTTTATCCAACTAATAAAATCCTAATCATCCTTCAAAATCTAGTTCAAATATAACCTCCTTTGTGAAACCCTTCTTTTTCGTTCTGTATCAATTAGCTATTGCTGTTGAACAAATATATCCCCAAACTCAGCAGCATGCAACAACGAGCATTTATTATGGGAAAATTATAATGTGCTTATGGAACTATGGTCAACTGATTGTTCTGGAAAAAGCCAGCTAACGGTGTTTAAAATGGCCAGTTCAGATTTTTTTGGGATAGGAAAAGAATTTCTGTTTCAATTAAGAGTAGTTCAAAGAACACTGTTCTCTCTCTCTCTCTCTTTTTTTTTTTTAAAGATTTTATTTATTTAGTTGAGAGAGTGAAAGAGAGAGAGAGAGAGCACGAGCAGGGGGAGCAGCAGAGGGAGAAGGAGAAGCAGACTCCCTACTGAGCAGGGAGCCCGACGTGGGGCTGGATCCCAGGACCCCGGGATCATGACCTGAGCTGAAGGCAGATGCTTAACTGACTGAGCCACCCAGGCGCCCCAAAGAACACTGTTCTTCACCTGAATTCCTTTTGAATTCTGCCTGTAATCCTGGTTCACACACCCGGTGAAAACCCTTGATTTAATATATGCTCAAAGATGGTGCTTGTTTTCTCCTACATTCATATCATAATGAAAAGCTATTATGAATATGTATTAAGTGATATGTATGGTTTTCAGTCTGAAACCTGCAGGACCTTCATAAAAAATACATAGTTACTTTTAAGTTGTAAGAACTTATCTCAAAGTGTAGCTTTGAGATAGTCTTTAATGACTTTCCACTGACAGTCTGCTAAGTTCAGAACAATTATGTCGCAAAGAGTTTCAATTACTCTGTGAAAAACAAACAACTATTTTTGTTATGGGGAAAGAAGGCAAATGTGCATAATACTAGCACAATCAGTCCACGATGGGTTGTTAGTATACTCACAGCTTGTTATCCAAATTATTTTTCTATTTTTTTTACATTTTTCAATGTTTAATAGGATTCTTAAAGCTTGAAAATTACGTGAAGACATTATAATAAATGTACACAGTATCTTAAATGTGAAACTTCTCTAAATCAGGCTGCAGAGTAGCTCTTTTCCCCTCTTCTCCCCTTTTCCGTTACAGAATTTACAGTGTAACTACTTGGCCTGCAGAGAAGAGGAGGCAGTGGGGTGTCATCCCAAGCCCCACATGGGTGGCCAAATCAACATTAAATGGCTTTCGGTTTGAAGTTTATGAACTATAGGTAAAATGTCGCAATAAATAAGTATTTGAAAAATAATAAAAAAGAAGGATGAGAGAGTTTCATACCACTTGGGAACTGTTTTCTCCCTAAACACATCAATTTAAGCAGTATCATAAAAATTAGAGTGGGAAAGCATTTAAAAATAAATGCAGTATTATTAGTATTGCTATCCACCTTCATTTAGTGAGTGTGTGCTGTTAGGTCAGGTGCTATGTGCTCTCTTTATATACACAGTTGATCCTTGAACAACACAGGTTTGAACTGTGTGGGTCCATTTATATGCACACTTTTTCTTTTCTTTTCTTTTTTTAAGATTTTATTTATTTGACAGAGAGAGAAAGCGAGCACAAGCAAGGGGAGCAGCAGACCAAGGGAGGAGCAGGCTCCCCGCTGAGCACGGAGCCCGATGTGGGGCTCGATCCCAGGACCCTGGGATCATGACCTGAGCCGAAGGCAGCCGCTTAACTGACTGAGCCACCCAGGCGCCCCAATATATGCACATTTTTTTCAATAAATACAGTACAGTACCATAAATATATTTTCTTTTCGTCACAATTTTCTTTTCTCTAGTTTACTTTATTGTAAGAATACAACACCTAATACATAACATACAAAATATGTGTTAATTGACTATTAATGGTACTGGTAAAGCTTCCGGTCAACAGTAAGCTATTACTTAAGTTTTGGGAGAGTCAAAAGTTAAACATGGATTTTCAACTGCACGGGAGGTTGGTGTCCTTCACCCCTGCATTTTTCAAGGGCCAACTGTACATCTTTACCCTTCATTGCCCTATAGCACAGAATATATGTATATGTGTATACATATGCCCTTGTATATGTATCTGTGTGCA
Source organism: Neomonachus schauinslandi (assembly GCF_002201575.2). Classification (NCBI taxonomy): domain Eukaryota; kingdom Metazoa; phylum Chordata; class Mammalia; order Carnivora; family Phocidae; genus Neomonachus; species Neomonachus schauinslandi. The sequence continues at coordinate 89,732,298 of NC_058407.1, read as the reverse complement.
TCAGTGAAGAAATTGAAGCTCAGATTATTTACATTTCTTCCTGAAATACATGCCCACCTTTCAGTGCCTCACCCTGACTCATTTAGTGGAATCCCCCCTTTCTATAGGTGAGGAATTTGTCATCAGATAGCTGATGAGTCCTGCTGATATACTCCTCAATGGCTACTAAACTCTTATTTGGAAAAATTTGGGGTTGAAAATTATATGTACTTTACATATAGGGTGCATTTTGAAGAAAATATGTTGTGTAGTCACAAACACTGCTTTCAATGCAAAAGAAAATAATTAAAACCCTGGTACAAAATAAATCCTGAAATGTCTCTAGGAAAAAAGTGACTTTCCAGACATAAGCTCCTGAACATTCATGAGTTTCTTTTATTTTCTCCATGTGGAGCACTAACACTGTTCTTTTCATTCTGTAATCAATGGTGTATAAAAACATACACAAGACAATGTAGTCATCCTCATGATACGATTTTGCTTCATCATTTTAAAGTCATTGACTGTTTCTCTAAGGTGTCTTTTAGAGTTCATTATTATTATTTTAAATAAAATGCAGGGATCTTAACTTCTTTTGGGCACTCCATAAATACTTTCAGGCTCATTTCTTTTCTTTTTTTTTTTTTTTTAAAGATTTTATTTATTTAACAGAGAGAGAGCGAGGGCAGGAACACAAGCAGGGGGAGAGGGAGAGGGAGAAGCAGGCTTCCCGCTGAGCAGGGAGCCCGATGTGGGACTCGATCCCAGGACCCTGGGATCATGACCTGAGCCAAAGGCAGACGCTCAATGACTGAGCCACCCAGGCGCCCTCATTTCTTTTTTAAAACTTTGCACCCTTGCAAGTCCAAAAAAGCTAAACCTAGTCAGCATATTAAGTAGGTGATATAGAACTAAATCAAAGAAAGAGGAAAAGAAAGAGGTACTTAGAATGGAATAGACTCATCGATGGAGTTACAATTCATCACATAGCACTTCTTTTTTTTTTTCATTGTTCAAAATTTATTTGGCATTTTAGTTGGTCTGACACTTAGGATAGTTGGTTGCATTGTCTTTTTACATTATATGGCCATGTATACTATATTCTGACATACATGGTACACAAAATAAGATCCTTTAGGACAGTTATGCATAATACATGCAATACTGAATTTATACATTGGATCCCAGGACGTCATCACATAGCATTTCCATCTGTGGTTAAGTAGTGAAGCACCACCTCCCCTTTAAAGTCTTCCCTGGCCTTCCCAAGCCATGAATCACTACCTTTCAGCCATCAAATTGTCATGTGTTTCTTCTCTATTGTAAAACATGTACGATTGTCTTGTAAACATGAATTTACATTCCTGTATGTCTTACAGATTCTGAGGTTGTAGATTAAGCCTTGTTCATCTTTATCTCCAGTGGCTGGCACACTACCCGATACATGACATGTGCTCAGTAAATATTTGAGAAATAAATGAGAAAGCAATAAAAAACTAGATAAATTACTTGGCTCCCATATTACCAGTGTACCCAGGTCTATACTCCAGGGTGTCTTTATTATTTAAAAACATGTTCTTTAAAGTAACTTCCATTGAATATATATTACCACTTCTCAGGTTCAGTGCCTCGTTCAGATGTCCATTGCAAACCTGACGGACTGAGAAGGCAGGATCCACCATGCCTCTTCTCCTCAGCCAGAGAAGAACCATGATCCCCGATCTCATACTAATAGCAGCCTTAGGTTTAATTCCAACACTGCAGTGGTAAAAAGCTTCACAGAAGTAAAAATAAGTGAACTTACAAAAATAGAGGGAATTGTACTATTTGTGGAGATAGTTATTGATGAATAAATTAAATTTGTGGAGACTCCATTTATTAATGATATTAGTTGTTGGATTAAAAGTGTATATACTCTTAAAAAGTATCTTTAGGGAGGTTTTAGTTATGTTTTAACTAAAAACATGAATGGGAATTCTGGAACGCTAAATATCAGAAGGGGAGTTTGTACTGAATCCTGGCTACAAGCTTATTTATTTCTCAAAACATGCTTAAAGGTAGGAATTAATGCTTCTATTTTACATGTAAGAAACCTGAACTGAAAAGTAAATAAACTTGTGTATTTTACAAAGCAGTGAAGTGACAGACTGAGATTAAACCCAGGTTTGTTTACTTTAAACCTTCAATACACACCACTGTATTTTAATATTTCTATGGATATGATATAATTCTGAATGGTTGACATTGTTTTCCAGATGAGCATGCTTCTTAAGGAGAGGCATGCTTTGAAAAAGCACATTTTTTTATTCATCACTAGATTTTTTCATCCTTAGTGGAGGGAATATCCATGACCAGAAACCATGGCAACACAGAAAGAGAATATGAATTTCAAAAAGGAAACTCTTATATAAATATGATTTTTGTTTTTCTCTTGAGCAAATCCTTAAGGATGCAGCAAAGGAGGAAAAGAAGTGTTTAATGATACAGACGTAAAGTAGAATGTGATTAGCAACTGTTTGCTTAGTGGTTTCCTCAGACACTAGCAAGTTCATTCTTTCAACAACAAAAAAACAGAAAGTCAGGAACCATTTTAGGCAATGAAGGAAACAGTGAAGAAAATAAGATACAGTTTCTATTCTCGAGGAGATGAGAGTCTGTGGCTTTACGTGTTTCAGGAAAAATAAAAAGATCCACTGGTAGAATATTATCTAATTTAAGTCCTGTTATGATGTCTGGGTAAAAGAAGGAAAGCCAGATGGAGATGAGTCCAACCAACTTTAGTGCCTCAGAGAAAAAGAAAAAAAAAAACCAAACTTGTGTTTTCTGGAAGAGAGAATGTAACAGACAAAATCCATGTAGTATGTATAAAGCATCAAGCTTATAACTGCTTCTTTTCCATCTTAGAGACAGCAAACCAGAAGGTTTACCTAAAATATAAGAGGAAGTTCAGTTTCACCTTCTTCCCTTTATCACCTAGACTTCTATCATCCTCCTGTTAAATCAAGACTCCAAAAAAAAAAAAAAAAAAGACTCAAATCTCCCTATTCCCCCACCTCCTGAGTCCAATACTTCTGGTCCTTCATACCTTATTCCTGGGTCTTTCCTCAACCACCAACCCTCAAATTCATGTTCTTCTTTTTAGCAGTCCTCTCCTTTCTTGATTACTATAGCCTCCTCTAAGAAACATGGGAATTGTGCCTAAAATCAAAGTCAACTACAGAGATCTCAGCACTGAGCCTTGGTCTAGTAGGGTCACGTCACGTGGGGACCAGGACAGCTCTTTGAAGTTTTGGCTTAACAACTGTCAGTGATAGCTGAGACCAAGAATGTACAGTTTGGAATCTCAGGACCCATAGCGGGAAGGAGCTAAAAGCCCTTTCTGAACTATGGAGCTGGACTAAAAAGGAAATGTCAAAAAACTCCAGCAAACTGTGTGACTTAAAATGTCAGATCTTAAGGAGAGGGGCTCAGAGCAAAGACAGGTACACGGAATTCAGATTTCAAAAATACTGGTATCTAAATTTAATAATTTTCAAGCGCTTATTCATTTGTCTCTCATTAATTCTTTCACTTCTCCCCACTCCCCTATGAGTTCTACACACATCCATTTAATCAATAAATATTTATTGAGCACTGTGCTAGGCACCAAAGAAAACAAGACTGAAAGGATTCCCTAAGCAAGATATTAGAAATGACTTCATATTAGAGCTAAATTTTGAGCTGGGTCTTGGATGAGTTGAAGCTTGCAAATTTAGGAAGAGCATTTCAAGCAAAGAGGAATGTCCAAAGACCTAGACATGGAAGAGCCTGGTTTAGTTAGGAAACACATGTGGTTCAGGGTAGGTTAAGGGGTGTGAGGGTGGAGCTAGGTGGAGGGTAGGTTGTGAGGTTCTTCAGAAACTGGACTAGGAAGGTGCCCATATTTCACCTTGAAGAGCTTGGATTTTACTCTGAAGCCTATGAACAAACAGTGACCTGAGTAGGGGGATGGCTCAATATGAACTGGTTACCTATAGAAATTGTTCATTGATTAGCTGTAGAGAGTGAGGCAGAGAAATCAGTCCATATGGAATAAAAGTCTGGGGTAGCATTATTATTTGAGGCAGAATATAATGAGGAAATGATACAAGAGCAAGTGAGGGAAAAAAAAAAGCAAGTGAGGTTAGGCTTGAACATGTTGCACATGAGACATTAATGAGAACATCCAGATAGAGAAGTTCCTTCCATCCATCCATCCATCCATCCATCCTCTATCCTTCCATTCATCTACTCATCTAACACACATTCAAAATATATTCTTCCCAGACACTGCTTGACACTATCACATAGGCCGCTGACATCCTCCTCCTGAAGCTGGAGGAAGTGATCTTTGCCACAGTGACACTTTGGTAGTGACTAGTAAATGCAATGGGCATGGGTAAGATGTCCCACATAGGTAGTTTAAAGTAGGAAAAGAGGATTTAACACAAACCCTATATTCAGCCTTATCTCATGGTGATCTTTTTTGCTTCCTATGTTGTCCCCCACCTCAACTCCTCAAAATTTCTAGCTAAACTACAAAAATTAACAGATCAAGCCAAGAGATAAAAATTTGCTCATATAGCTGTAGTTTCTGAAGCAGTCCATCTTCCACTCCCACCTCCCCGCCGCCCCTTGCTCTACTCCCTATGAAGGTCAAAATAATTTGACATAAAAAAACACTTAAGCCATATAAAAACATAGAAATGGAGTAATTTAATGGAAATTTAAAGTTAATGCAATATAAAAGTGAGTATTTTGTAATGCCACAAGTTAAAATGAGAAGTAAATTAGTTCCAGATGGGTGTCTAGGGGTTGCTTTAAATTATTAGGTTTAAGCCTGAAAATTTTGACTTGTACTGCATTCTGACAAAAATATCACTCTGAGAGAGAGTTACAGAATAAATGTCAGTTCTCTTCACAAGGAATGTCTTGAGGATAAATGGTATAATCTTCAAGAAGTGTGAGGCAAACACTTGTCTCTGAAAACCTATCCTGGGAGTCTAGCTTCAGTGCATTCTAAGTCCTAAGAATTAGTAAGGTAAGGGTTAATTTGATATGATAACTGGGTTTTAGAATGACAAATGAGAATGGGAAAAATGGCAGAACCATGACTTGTCATTCCTAACATGTTTGATAGGGAGCAGAGGTTAGGGGATGCTTATAAAGAACATAAAATCAAAAAGGTTTTGTTTTAAATTTAAAAATGAACTTGTATGACTGAATAACAATAAATTCTTCCTGAATTTAAACTTAAAGTAGAAATAAGAGGAATTCAACTTGGGATATGGTAATCAACTGATTTGGCTTTGTCTTTTTTTTGTATAAAGGTTAATAAACCTAAAGCTATAGGTTCCATGCCCAAGAATTCAAGCCAGTTTTATATAAGTTGAAAATTATTATTCATTTTAACTATAAGTGATGCTTAAGAATTAAATTACTGGGGCACCTGGGTGGCTCAGTCGGTTAAGCGTCTGCCTTCAGCTCAGGTCATGATTCTGAGTTCCTGGGATCGAGCCCCACGTTGGGCTCTTTGCTCAGTGGGGAGCCTGCTTCTCCCTCTGCCTGCCACTCCCCCTGCTTGTGCGCTCACTCTCTCTGTCAAATAAATAAGTAAAATCTTTAAAAAAAAAAAAAAAGAATTAAATTACTAAGGGCACCTAGATGGCTTGGTGGGTTAAGCATCCAACTCTTGATTTCAGCTCAGGTCATGATCTCGGGGTCAGGGGATTGAGCACCATTGGGCTCTGCACTGGGTGTGGAGCCTGTTTAAGATTCTCTCTCTCACCCTCTGCTCCTCCCTCTCTCTCCCCTACCTTGCTTGCACGCTTTCTATCTAAAAAAAAATAACAAATTGCTCTATTTTTTAAACCAGAGTTTTTAACTTAATAGTTTGTAATTTATTATGTTTTTATTAAAAATAACATTTTGTACCAAGGCATTATATTTAAACAGAATTATCTGCACTGTATTGTGTATTTTTCTAAATTTTCAAGGAATTTGAATATAAAATTTGTATTTTTTAACTTTTACATTTTTTCTGAAAGAGGAAATACATATAGTGTTAATGTCTGAATTTTTCCTATGCTTATTTTGTTTGAGCATGTGAGAAACTGGCAACTGAAAACATTTGGACTTTGTTGGGACATAAAAGTGATTCAGAGTCATTAAGTATCCCAGAGAAGCAGAGGAATATCTCATATAATCCCCTTCTTTTATAAAGAACCAGGGAGTTTACCAGTTACTCTCCTCCTATATGCCCTCTGCCCCAGACTCGAGTTTGCTTCCTGCCTATATGGGCATGTATAGATTTAATAGGCTGTGGCTATGACTCTAGCCCAAAGGGGTTACCCCTAGCAATAGGGTGTCTCCATTTGCAGCCCTAACACCAATCCTACTGCTATCTTTATAGCCTCATTAAACAAAACCAAAAAAATGGAACTTAAAAAGTCACAGTGTGTATGGAGAACTAGAGAGGAATTGTGAGAGATTGGGCTGGAAAATTACCCACGTTCTGAAAAGTTGATAAGCCAAACTAAAAAATTTCAAATTATGCTTACAATGATGGGAAGCCATTAAATTATTATAAATACAAAGATGCCCTGATCATCTTTTTGTTTTATCAAGGACACTGCTGTTCCAGTGCCAACATGAACAAGGGGGATGCAGGCAAGGCTGGATAGAGACAGGAGAACCAAAAAGGGAGCAGTTCCAGTACTAAGAGAGAAAAAAAAAGCGTGAAACCAGATGGCTCCTCCTTCACTCCTACCCACTAGTCAATGTGTCAAGTCATCATTGGGATTATACAGTAGGTAGCCTTTTCAGTCTGACTTCTTTCACTTAGCAATAGGCATTTAAGTTTTTTCTATTTCATGTCCTGGCTCAAGAACTTATTTCTGTTTCTTGCTGAGTAATCCATTGTATACCACAGTTTGTTTATCTGGTCAGCAACAGAAGAACATCTTAGACGCTTCCAATTTTTGGCAATTATGTTTTGGCTGTAACCATTCATACGAGGGCATTGATGTAGACGTAAGTTATCAGATAGTTGGATAAATATGTAGGAGCACAATTGCTGGATTATGATAAGATTATATTTAACTTTATAAGAAACCGCAAAACTGTTTTCAAAGTGGCTGTACCGTTCTGCATTTCCACTAATAATGAATGAGAGTTTCTGTTGCTCTCTATTTTTGAAAGCATTTAATATTGTCCACTTTGTTTTGATTTTTAAAAAATTTTTGCCAAATAGGTATGCATTATTATCTCTTTGTTGATTTGTTTGTATGTTTGTTGCAATTCTCTAATGATACATGACATTAATAATCTTGTCATTTGATTTTTTTGCCATCCATATATCTTCTTTAGTAAGGTGTCTGTTCAGATCTTTGGCCCATTTTTAAAAAACAGATCAGTTATTTCTTAGATCAGTTTTAGATGTTCTGCCTATTTATCCCTTCCTCCCTCATAAATCCTGGCAATCACTAATCTTTTTCTTGTCTCTGTAGTTTTGCCTTTTTCCAGAATGTTATATAGTTGGAATCATAGAATATGTAGCCTTCTCAGGTGGCGTTTTTCACTTAGTAATACGCATTTACGGTTTTACCATGTCTTTTCATGGCTTTATATAGCATTTCTTTTTTGTACTGAATACTATTCCATTGTCTGGATGTAGCACAGTTTATTTATCCATTCAGTTATTTAAGGACATGTTGGTTGCTCCCAAATTTGGGGAATTTTGAGTAAAGTGGCTATAAACATTCATGTTTTTGTATGGACATAGGTTTTTAACTCACCTGGGGAAATACTAAGGAATGTGACTGCTGGATTGTATTGTAAGAGTATGTTTAGTTTTGTAAGAAACCATCAAACTATTTTCTAAAATAGCTGTATCATTTTGCATTCCCACCAATAGTGAATGAGAGTTCCTGTTGCTCCACATCCACATCAGCATTTGGTGTTGTCAGTGTTTTGATTTTGTCTATTCTAATAGTGTGTAATGGTATCTCATTGTCGTTTGCATTTTCAATTCTGTAATGACAGATGATGTGCAACATCTTATTATATACTCATTTGGCATCTGTATATCTTCTTTGGTGAGGTATCTATTCAGAGTATTCATTTTTTTATAACCAGGTTATTTTTCTTATTTTTGAGTTTTAAAAGTTCTTTGTATATTCTGGATAATTGTTCTTTATCAAAATATCTTTTGCAAATATTTTCTTCCAGTCTGTGGTTTGTCTTTTTGTTCTCTTGACAGTGTGTTTCTCAGAGCAGAAGTTTTTAATTTTGAAGAAGTTTGGTTTATCAGTTATATCTTTTATGGATCATGTCCTTGGTGGTATATCTAAAAAGTCACTGTGTTATCCTAGGTCACCTAATTTTTCTCTTGCATTATCTTCTATAAATTTTATAGTTTCGTATTTTTTATTGAGGTCTATGATCCGTTTTGACTTAATTTTTATGAAGAGTATAGGGTCTGTGTTAAGATTCATTTTTTTGCATGTGGATATCTGGTTGTTCTAGCACCATTTGTCGAAAAGACTATCCTTGCCTCATTGTATTGCCTTTGTTCCTTTGTCAAAGATACTTGACATTATTTATGTGGGTCTATTTCTGGTCTCTCTAGTCTGTTCCATAGATCTATGTGTCTGTTCTTTTGCCAATACCACATGGTCTTGATTACTGTGGCTTATAGAACATCTTGGGAAGTCAGGTACTGTCAGTCTTCCAACTTTGTTCCTCTCTTTCTATATTGTGTTGGCCCTTCCAGGGCTTTTGCCTCTCCATGTAGACTTCAGGATCAGTTTTTCTATATCCACAGGTTGAAAATGAGTGGCGAACCAGGGGTCATCCTATCCTTGTTCCTGATCTTAGTGGAGAAATTTCTAGTTTCTCACTATTAATTATAACATCAGCTGTAGGTTTTTCAGCTGTTCTTTATCAAATTGAGAAAGTTCCTCTCTAGTCCTAGTTTGCTAAGAGTTTTCATCATAAATGGGTGTTGGATTTTGCCAAATGCCTTTTTTATGTATCCGTTATTATGACCACGTCATTTTTCTTCTCTTGCCTGTTTATGTGATAGGATGAATACATTAACTGATTTTTGAAAGTTGAACTAGCTTGCATACTTGGGCTAAACTCCACTTGATTGTGGTATATAATTTTTTTGTAGATAACACCTCGTTGTTTTGGTTTTCTTATCCACTCTGACAATCTCTTTCAATTGGAGTATGGAGATCATTCACATTTAGAGTGACTACTTAAATAGCTGAATTAATATCTACCATGTTTCTAATCATTTTCTATCTGTTACAATTATTGTTTCTTTTTTCTTCTTCCCTCTTTCTCTGGCTTCTCTGGGTTTCACTGAGCAGTTTATATAATTCCATTTTTGCTCCTCTGTTAGCATATCAATTACTTCTTTTTAAGAAAATTTTAGTGTTTTTTTATAATTTGCAATATAAACTTACAACCAAGTCCACTTTAAAATAATACTATGCTGCTTCACGGGTAATGTGAGTTACTTTATATTAGGATATTCCCAATACCTCTCTTTCATCTCTTATAACATCACTGTCACTCATTTCACTTATCCATATGGTATAAATACCAATACATTGTTACCATTATTACTTTGAATAATAGTTATCTATTAGGTCAATTAAGAATTAGAAACATAAAAGTTTTTATTTTGCCTTCATTTATTTTTTCTGCAATACTTTTCCTTTTTTTATGTAAATCTGAGTTTTTGATCTATATCCTTTTCTTCTTCAGGAAGAACTTCTTTGAACATTTCTTAGGTAGGGCAGCTCAGCTAGTAATGAATTCTGTTAGTTTTTGTTTGAGACAATCTTCACTTCTTCACTTCTGAAGGATAATTTCTATTTCTATATCCTTTCTAATATAAAATTCTAGGTTGGTGGGTTTTTTTTTTTCTTTCAACATTTTAAATATTTCACTACATTCTCCTCTCACTTGGTTTCTGATGAGAAGTCAACTGTATACTCTTATACTTACTCCTCTACAGGTAAGATGACCCCACCCCATTCCAGTTTCTTTCAAGATATTCCCTTTGGTTTTTTCAAGATTGAGTATGATATGCCTATGTATGCTTTTTTTTTTTTTTTTTTTTGGTATTCACCCTGCTTGGTGTTCTCTGAGATTTTCGAAATTATAGTTTTGGTGTCTGTTACTAGTTTTGGAATATTCTTAGTCATTATCTCAAATATTTCTTCTGCTCCATTCTCTTTCTTTTCCTTATGGTATTCCAACTATATGCATTTTGTACCTTTTAGGATTATCCTACAGTTCTTAGATACTCTGTGTTTTTCTCTTCACATTTTAGCTTGGGAAATTTCCTTTGACATATGTGAAAGTTTACTGATTCTTTCCTCAGCTGTGTCCAGTCTACTGATGAATCTATCAAAGGCATTCATTTCTTTTACATAGTTTTCCATTTCCAGCATATTCTTTTTTTTTTTTTTTTAAGATTTTATTTATTTATTTGACAGAGAGAGAGACAGCGAGAGCAGGAAAACAAGCAGGGGGAGTGGGAGAGCGAGAAGCGGGCTTGCTGCCGAGCAGGGAGCCCAATGTGGGACTCGATCCCAGGACTCTGGGATCATGACCTGAGCCGAAGGCAGACGCCCAACGGCTGAGCCACCCAGGTGCCCCTCCAGCATATTCTTTGATTCATTCATAAAGTTTCCATCTCTGTTTACATTTTTAATCTATTCTTGCATGTTGTCTACAGTTCACGGAGAACAGTTCACAGTTCCATTAGTTTTTATCCAGGTAAGCTAATCTTGGCTGTGATTTTCAATATTTGCCTCTCTCCAGATTTTAAGATATGGTGGATTGCCCAGCAGCTTCACTTTTTTGGTCCAAAAAAAGTAATTGGTTTTGTTTGTTCAGCTCTCTTCTTGTTTTAAGGATAGGAGTGATGATTTAGAAACTCTTTACATTTCAGGGCTGAAATTGGAAGGTTGTCCAGCTTTTTTACATAATAAGTAGGCCTCAGAGCTCCTTCACCCTGTTGTTATTTCTGCCTCTTTAGTATTCTCTCACTCTTCTTCCAACTCAGCCATGCATTATCTTTATTCTAGCATTTTAAAATAATGTATTATTCACATATTTTTAAGTGTGCAATGTAAAGACAGATTTCACTGACCTACATCAACACCATAGGCTTGGAAACAGAACTCAACTGACAAGTATTTATTATTCCATCATTAGTATTATTTAGTTTATTTCTAACTTTTTCAAATTACTCATATTTACCCAAATTTACATATTGCACAAGAGTATTTAGTTGATAGATATTATTATATATATCATCACAAACTCTTGATTATTCTCCATTAATAAGTAAAAGTGTTTTCAAATTTTTTCATAGCCTCATAACCTTACATGTGTTATGTCTTAGCCTTAATAATCCCAGAGCCATTGATTTATTCAAATTGAAAAGTTATATTTCAGATTCAGTTTGCTAATCTTATCTTCTTTTCAACACAAATGACAAAAGCATATCTCTTGCTAGCAATTTCTCTAAGAGTAAATTGTCAGACAAAACCAAAATCTAACAGCTAAAAATTTATAGACACAGAGTAAAGTTTCCATGTCACTCACTAGAGTATTTAAAAAAAAGATTTCACTTTATACTTTATCTGTTTTGCTCCTTTGTTGTGAAATAAATTAATATAAAAGCTCACCAAATCATTGTCATGTTCATTTATTTATTACATACATGATCTTAAGATAAATATATGGTTGATAAGGCTCATGTGGTGTGATTTGAGTCTCAATTATGGATTATTGGTGGTGATTTATCAATTAGTCTTTTTTCTAGCATTTTTATTTTTCTAGCATTTTCTCTGGATAAAAATAATATTTTGGGTCCCAGGAGAAGAGAAAAAGGGTGGGAGAAAAGAAATGAAAAATGTAATACTAGTCCTTCTAATTAGAGAAGTTACACCATTTAAAAAATTCACTGGCATATGTTTTACACACTTTCTAAAGCTATATTGTCATCTGTTACATTTCATTTTGAAATAATTGGCACAAATTTGATGTATATATTGGCAAAAGCACACAACTTAACCAACTCTCTTCTAGCTGTTCCAAACCCATTTTTCAGTGTGGGATATGCACCATAGCAGGGAATACATTTGGATGCAGAACAGAGTGACCTCACAGAACCCTAATTTCAAATCCAAGGGATCAGGCGCTAAGATCTTCTTTAGCACATGCTTCCTAAAGCTCTGCTGTGCACTGGCGGTCAGGATGGTATATTAAAGTGGTAGGTCATGTTGGTAGCTATTACCAAAGGCACTTACCCTGTATATGTACCAGGCTTGTACATAAGCCCATTAAAGGATAATTCAGCAGTAATTAATGTTCCTTCCATAGAAGAAAATCTCAAAACAAAGACAAAAACTATAGAAAAGATAAATTAAGGATATATATATATTTATATATTTTTTTTTCTGTGAGTTTCAGAGTTCAGGACAAATTCTCATAGGTTTAATCCATTTCATTCATCCATGGGACATATTTTTACTAATAACTACTATGTGTATGTCATTGAGATCACTGCTGGGTAACAGTACTGGCCTGAGTTTGTTTGTTCATTAATTCATTCAATATTTATGGAGCAACTACAATGTGCCACATTCCTTTATGATCTAGACACTTAAACAAACAGAGCAAAGTCTCATCCTACAAGCTTTATGGTCATTAGATTCCAGTACAGAAAGGCAGATACTAAATAAAAAACAAGTAAATAAATAGTGTGTTATATGGAGATAAGTACTATGGAGAAAAGTAAAGCAGAGAAAAGGGGAGTGGAGGGGCTGGAACGGTGCACTATTTTAAAGAGAGGGATCAAGGAAGGCTTTACTGGTAAGATGTCATCCTGGCAGAGACCCAAAGTGGGTAGTGGAGTGAGCCATCTAAAAATCTGCGGAAAGAATGTTTCAGACCAAAGAAAGAGCACGTGTAAAGGCCCTGAGGAAGAAAGGCACTTGGCATGTTTAAGTAATAGGAGGAAGCCATTGTGACTGGGGGAGAGAGAACAAAGGGAAGAGTGGAAAGACAGGGAGAAAGTTAAGTAAAGTGTGGTGGGGTCATGCAGAGCCACGGAGGTGAGTGTACAGATGTCGATTGGAGGCAGAGACATCAGACCATTATGAGGAAAGAAGTGATGTGATTTGATCACTATGAGGGCTAGGGCAAGGGAAAGAGAGGGAAAACAGTTAGGAGGTTGTGGTGATAACTGAAATCATGGCATTTGGACCAGGGAAAAGCAGAGGACATGGCGAGAAAAATCAGATTTGCTTTTGAATTGGCAATGGAGCGTGAGAGGGAAAGAGGCATGAAGGAGGACTCCAAGGTTTATTATGGTCTAAGAAACTGGAGGGACGAAGTGCCATTTGCTCAGATGAGGAAAGACTACAGGTAGCAAAGATTGTAGGGGAAAGATCAGGAGTCAATTTCAAACACAGGAAGTGTGTGATAGCTTTTAGATGTGCAATGGAGACATTAGGAGCAGGTGGGATGTAAGAATCTGGAACTGAGGGCAAAGATCCAGGCTAGAGATGCAAATCTGTAACTATATCAGTATAACAAAGGTATTTAAAGACACAAGACTGGATGAAGTCACCTGAAAACAGTATAGATACAGGAGTTCCCTGAATTATGGGGCATCTCTAATCTCTAGCAGTTGGGTTGATGAGGTAAAAAACAGTGAAGGTGACTAGAAAGGTAAGTAGGAGGAAAACAGGAAAGTTCAGAATCCCGGAAGCTATGCAAAGAAAGTTTTTTGTGAAGAAGGGGTCGATCAACCATATCAAATGCTGCAAATAAGTAAGAGGAGGACGGAGAATTAGATTTCGCTGTGGGAAATCATTGGTGATGGAGTGGTATGAATGAGAGCTTGACTGGAGTGGGCTCAAGAGAATACAGAGGGGAGGAAATGGAGAAGTAAATCTAGGCTGTTAAGCTATTATCAAATGGCTCTGAATCACATAATCATTCACAGTGACGTGCCCATTTTAAACATTTATCAGTCACCATTTTGTTTGAAGATAACATTGCGAATCATACAAATGTAATGATATATTCAGCTACTATTTAGCAATATACCAAATATAGTTTAAATGTGTAATGCTATAGCGACAAGACTAGAACAAAATGACAGAAAGTTATAAGATGAGAGTGGGAGATGATTTGGTGAAGCATTTACTTAAGTGTGTGTGTGTGTAGATTTTTTTTAGCAGAAAATTTCTTGTTTTTTTCTCCCATTCTCTTTTCCCCCTTTAAATTAGACCTTGACCTCTGCTCACCCAAGGGAAGTGAAGCCAGAGCATGCATACAAAGAAAAATCAGATATTTATTCCTGGATTTGAGCATCCAGAAGCCAAGATTTTGGCATTAGTTATTAGATTGCAGCCAGAACCCTGTCTATCCACAACTCCCAAACACCCATCCTCAGATGCCCGAGATAAACACTGGGTCTATACTAGGAAGAGGAAAAAACAGAGAGAAAAGCAAATGAAATTTTGATATAGACCTATATCCCCTCCCTCTTAGGCTGAGCCAGAAATGTGGGGTTGGAGAAAAGGTCAGAGGAATCTCGAGTTAGCTTTAGTGGATTTAGAACAAGGGGCCTCTCCTCCACAGCCAGTCCTGACCCTCAGAGCCCCCTGGCTAAGGAAGAACAGTAGGGGCACCTCATGGGATGACCAAGCAGATGGATTTCAAACAGGATCTCAGAACCACTGTCCCAGTAGGACCCAGGGCACCTCCAGAAGTTTGCTCCATGGCTCAGAAAGTGCCCCAGGTGTGCCATCAAGAGCCAGTGGGCCTGAGCATATCCAATAGTCTGACAAAGGGCTTTCAACAGCAAATGTGCTCAAGTTCATCAGTGGTGTGGCTACACAGAAGTCTGGCTGCACCTAAATATTAATGCCAGTAGACACCTGCAGGCCCAAGTAGTAAAGAGCTTCCAATGCTTCAAATAAGCCTGCATATCTCCTATCTCACACCGGGAGTGAAGAGGGGACAGCAAAACCCTACTGTGGACCATACATCCACTGAGGAAAGCCTGAAGTTTCAGATGAAACTCACATAAAATTGGCTACTTTAAGTTCATGCCGGAACACAGAGTAAGACTTAAGATTGAAATTAGTTCTTTTAAGAGAAATTTATACCAGCTACATGAGCCCACAATCACAAAGAAAATGTGTTTACAGGCTCTTTGGGAGAAACTGTGGTAGAAGCATGTACAGTGCACGGCACTTGGGATGGTTAAGAACTGGATATGAATCCCAGCTCTGTTCTTTCCCTAGAATTTCAAGCAAGGTAATTATGCTTTCTGAGCTCTGGTGCCCTTATTTGTAAAATGAGGACAAGTATATATGCCTTACAGGACTGTTGTGATTATAAAATGCCATACTATAAGTAAAAATGTTCAATAAACTTTAAATGTTCCAAAATAAAGGGTAAAGAAACCCATAGCCAGGTGCTGCAATGTACCAGGCTCAATATTATGTGTATTTTGCATTATACTTTTATATTTAATATACAATATGTCATAATATATATACTAGTTATGTTGCTTTATCGGAAATCAAATCTAGGTCCACCAACTTGAAAAGTCAGGCTGCTTTATCTGCTGTACCATCAGATAAAGTACAATATTATTCTTTTATTCTTTTTTTATTGAAGCATAATTAACATACAGTATTCTAGTTTCAGGTCTACAATATAATGATTCAAAAATTCCACACATTACTCAGTGCCCATTAAGATAAGTGTACCTTTGGAGGCGCCTGGGTGGCTCAGTGGGTTAAGCGTCTGCCTTCAGCTCAGGTCATGATCCCAGGATCCTGGGATCAAGAGTCTCACATGGGGCTCCCTGCTCAGTGGGGAGCTCGCTTCTCCCTCTGCCCCTCCCCCCTGCTCCTGCTTTCTCTCTCTCTCTCTCTCTCACTCTCTCTCACAAAAATAAATAAATAAAATCTTAAAAAAAAAATAAGTGTGCTCTTAATCCCTTTTACCTATTTCACCCATCCCCCCACCCATCTCCCCTCTGGCAACCACCAGTTTGTTCTCTGTATTTAAGTCTGCTATTTTGTCTGTTCATTTGTTTTGTTTCTTAGTTTCAAATATGAGTGAAATCATATGGTATATTGTCTTTCTCTGGCGATATTACTCTCGATTTGCAGTATATCTATGTGTGTGTAAATTGAAGTGAGTTCTCTGAGGCACAGAGGATGGGACCCATTTGGACTGACAGCAGCAAGTCAAGGGTAGAATAAAGGCTAATCCTTGAATCCCTGAGCAGGCAGCCTCCCAAATCCTGTTTACCTTTAGCGATTTGGCTTTGCATTGGATTGGCAAGCAGTACAAAAGTATGCATATTAACTTTAAGCAAATCAATTTAGAAATATTACACTAACAACCCCTCTTCAGTTTTCTTTTCTTTTTATTTGGGTTTTAGTCAAATATTCTTACAAGAAAAATCTACATCTCTCTCAAATCTGCCTTTTCCTTGATATTCTAAAGCTGTTAATTGTGTCCAGCTTGTAAATCTAGTTTAGTGAAACCTAACAAAAAAAAAAAAAGAAAAGAAAAGAAAAGAAAGAAAAAGCTATGTTTGCTTCAGTTAAGCCTTAAGGTTCATGCCAGATCTCATTTTAACAAAATGAATTCACTATTCCCTGGTAAACCTGGATGAAGGTTATAATTATACTGGTAACCAGAAAGACTCTCTGGCTTTAGTTTATGGAATTATGTGAGCTTAAGTTAATATTATAAATCAAAAAGATTAAAATCTGGATCTGAAAGTGAACGTTATTTCTATTGTAAAATTTGCTTTAAGCAAAAAAGTGTTTTGTAACATTCTTTAACTAAAACTGTGTCTTTATAATCCAAATAAAATGGATATTTGGGGGAATGATCTTTAGTTAATTCAGACTAAAATAATCTGGATTAAAAATGGAGGAAAAGTGGAATCATTTTATAACTGTAATCATGCAGATATATTTATTTTTCAGAATCGTGAGGGCATAAATGAACATCTTATACTGATAAGAGATGGGGGAAACTCAAACTTTTTAAAAAAATACATGTACACGCAGAGCCTGTAAGTGTGCCCACTGACCCAGATACATCTATCAACATGTGATGAACTATTTAGGGACTTTTTTTTTTTTTTAAAGATTTATTTATTTATTTGAGAGAGCGAGAATGAGAGAGAGTACATGAGAGGGGGGAGGGTCAGAGGGAGAAGCAGGCTCCTCGCTGAGCAGGGAGCCCGATGCAGGACTCGATCCCAGGACTCCAGGATCATGACCTGAGCCGAAGGCAGTTGCTTAACCAACTGAGCCACCCAGGAGCCCTTTAGGGACTTTAATCAAACAAAATATTAGCCCAGAATGTTTCACTGGAGATAAAATCTGAATACAGTAGAAGCAGATTGTGAAAAATTCATGTACTAAGGTGCTGAATGAGAAAAGAGAGACCGATGAATTATATTCTACTTGGGAAAATGTAGGTTTATAAAACTGGAGCTAATCCTTCTACCATTCCTATAGAATCAAAAATGCCATCTCAGGGATCAAATAGCACATCCGTGAATCTTGATGGATAATAGTAATCTGTGCACATGAAATGTCAAACACATATGTAAAGTATATCACATTTCCTCAGAATGACACGGAGGAGTATCTGGATCTGGGATCTCCACTCACAGAGAGTGTGGTTAGGTAGATCCAAGAAAACACTGCAAAAGTTGAAGGCAGACTTACAGCCTAGGGAGTGATTGCAATACATTCTGAGATAATGTGAACTGGGGGGAAGGGAGTGGGAAGACATGGAGAAGTTCTCCAGAAGGCAAGACCATAGGTGCCTTCAAAATAAATTATAAGTGAGTTGTAGGTAATAAACTCAAAGGACATGCAGAAGGCTAAGCAGACTGGCCATTGTGGGGACTGTTGGGATTCCCAAAAGATCATTGGAAAGCTAACTGGAATAAAACAAGAAGGGGTGAATAAAGAATGTAGAGATTAGAAAACAAACAAACAAACAGCAAATAAAGAAGAATAGTAATAGTCTGCTTTAGTGAGCCTCCTGTTTCTGGAAGAATGTGGACTGAGTACAGTAAGAATCAAACTATAAGGACACTGGAAAAATATTTCTATCCATGACAGCACAAGACATTTTTTAAGAAATAATCTAAGTGTATTAATTATTTTTTTAAGATTTTATTTATTCATTTTGAGAGAGAGAGAGAGCACGCAAGTGGGAGGAGGGACAGAGGGAAAGGGAGAGAGAGAATTTCAAGCAGACTCCATGCTGAGTGCAGAGCCCGACACAGGGCTCAGTCCCACAACCCTGAGATCATGACCTGAGACGAAATCAAGAAGTCAGTCACTCAACCGACTGAGCCACCCAGGCACCCCTAAGATTACTGATTATTAATGAATAAGCTTTATGTGAGATGACTTGATAAATCAGCCATTGATGCCAAGGGCAAAAGCACTGAGGGGACATGAAGTGAATTAGAGAGGGTCACTTTTTAATTAAAACTACCTGTTGCATAAGCATTTGGAGATTTTTTAATACTCCAATATTCCAGCTCCAATATTAATGTATCCATTTAATGCTAAATTTTGGTCTGTACCCTAACATTAGTCATTTGGTTCCATCAAATTCATTAGCAGTCCTCTAACTGTTAATGCTGTCCCTAATAGCAACTGAGAAAATCAGGACTATGTTTATCAGTTCTTTCTTAAAATCAAGAGAATTTTCTCCTATTTTTTATTACTTCATCTCAGGCTTCCCTTATATAAGCTGAATTCTGACACTTAATTCTTAATTCTAAATTCTTAATTCTTAATTCTTAATTCTTAATTCTAAAATATGAAAATATTTAATATATTAAAATATTAAAATGTAGGGCACCTGGGTGGCTCAGTATATTACGTATATATATGTATATACATGTATCCTTATATTTAAAGCAAAAAGTTTGTATCCACACCTACTGTGGAAAAAGGCAACATGGTGTCAGGCGCTGTCAGTCACTGTCATCAGGGTTGGGATGAAACACAGAAGCATAAGACAGAACTTAAACCTCAGGGCTCTGCAGTTCTGATGGGAAACAGCTGTTCAGTAATAACAACAGTACACGGCAGAATGTGACCCATGCCACACACTGGAGGGGCAGAGTGCTATTCTATAAAAGAGTATGGAGATTAACTCCAGTGGTGGGGATTCCACTGTTAGTAATTTATCTCAAAAGACGTATTGGACAAATGCAAGGAGATATATGTACTAAGATGATTCCTAGGTCAGTGTTTTGCCTATGTGTACTAAACAATTAGCCAGATGTTTGATTGTGCCAACATGACAATCGCTTTTATCCTGGATTTGGAGTTAATAGAAAATAACCTCCTTAAAAGAAAGGATACATATAGATGATATCTGGGGCTGGCCTACGGACCCTCACTATCCTTTGTTGTGCCTGTGACAGACATTACTAGTTGATCATGGCATACTTTCGTCTGTGTTCTCACCATATTCTTAGAATCCTTCCTTCTTGACATATTATTCTTGGGAGTTGCTGCCCACTATTGAGGTGGCAGAAGATGAGTACATTTTATTTTCCAGGATAGAGGCTCTCATTCTCATGCCATTCTCCCTGGGTCTGGGAAAGTTCTTGGAGGCTGCTAGGAGCAGTGAGCAGAAGACAGAGAATGTGGAGATCTGAGGTTTCTCACAGCAGCTCCTCTGCTTGACATTCTGCTCTTCAGAATAAGATTTCTTTGGAGCAATGGATTTGCTGCTAAGGATTTGAAAACTATTAAGACTCATGATCTCCCTAATTGAAAAGGACAAGATCCTTGATACTGAACAAATTGTCACAGAGTTTCTAGATGATTATAGAACAATGACTCTATAAAAAACTTGCTATAAAAAAACAGATTATTCTTTTTTTTTTTTTTTTAAAGATTTTTTATTTATTTATTTGACAGAGAGAGAGATAGCGAGAGCAGGAACACAAGCAGGGGGAGTGGGAGGGCGAGAAGCAGGCTTCCTGCCGAGCAGGGAGCCCGATGTGGGACTCGATCCCAGGACCCTGGGATCATGACCTGAGCCGAAGGCAGACGCTTAACGACTGAGCCACCCAGGCGCCCAAAAAACAGATTATTCTGTTCATGAACTACTTTGCCATAAATACCACATCCTTGCTTACTCTTAATTTCATCCTTTTAAATTTAGATTTCTTGATATCTCATTCATATCATAGAATTTAACTATGTTACAAATGAGTCATTTCTATTGTGTAAGTGAATTTAAACTCAAGTGCTTCTCAGGAGCTAATAATTATCAACGGATTTCATTTTTTTTTAAGATTTTATTTCTTTATTTGTCAGAGAGAGAGCACAAGCAGGGGGAGTGGCAGGCAGAGGCAGAGGGAGAAGCAGGCTCCCCGCTGAGCAGGGAGCCCAATGCGGGGCTCGATCCCAGGACCCTGGGATCATGACCTGAGCTGAAGGCCAACACTTAACTGACTGAGACACCCAGGCGTCCCCGCATTTCATTTTTTAAATCCAAAAGTGATTTAGATCAAACTCTGTCTTTTGTTCTAGTGTGTTTTAAAAAAGAAATATGGCCTCTAATTCTCTTATATCAGCTAAAACTTAACTCTACAGAGTGTAAACTGATACAACTATTTTGGAAAATTATATGGCAGTAACATACTAAAGCTAAAAATATGCTTATCCCCTGACCCAGCAATTGGGCTCCTAGGTATTCATCCAATGGAAAGACATACATATGTCCACTAAAAGTCCACCAAAATTATAAGCATTATCACCGCAGTGATATTCATAATAGTCTCAAGCTGGAAATCTCCCAAATGTCCCAGAGTCAAACAGATATGTTGTGATGTGACACTTAATAGAACACTATATAGGAAATGAAAATGAATGAACAACTTGGGTAAGTCTTGCAAACATAAAGCTAAGTGAAAGAAGTCAGACACAAAAAGGGTCATAATGTCTACTTCCATGTATCTAGGGTTCAACAGCAAGGAAACCAACTATACGTTAGAAATGAGCTCACTGGTGACTGCTGGAGGTGTTGTGAATGATCGTGGGCACAAAGGGACTTTGGGGGTCTGGGAAAGTGGTGCTGCTGATTTCCCAAGTGCTTTTCACTTGTGAAAATTCGCACAGCTTTAAACTCATGATTTGCGACTTTTTCTTTTTTGCATGCATTTTTCTATACGTATCTTATCCATCAATAAAAATCAAAGAAGCTAATTAAGAGTTAACCCACCACGTCCAAAAATAATGGGGAGCTCAGGCATTACGGACAGTCAGATCTGGCAGGATTTAGGCCCTCCAGGGTAACCTGTCATGTGACTTGGACAAGACCCTGAAGTTCGCAGGTTCGTTTTCCTTATATGAAACAAGGGTAAGACTATCTAACTCACAGGATTGTTAGGAGGGTCAGGCGGCATTTTAAAGAGGAAGAACCTAGTATAATGTCTCATATGTTATATAAAATATTAATAATAATAACAGCTAACATTTATGGGTACTTTCCATGTACCCAGTTCTGTTATAGGGACTTAATTTTCTCCTAAAAATCCTGTGGGGCAGGGCCTTTATTTGACAAAGCACCAGACTTTAAAATTACTCGTCCAAGATCACACAGTTATTAGGGGGAAAAACCAGAATTAAAATTCAATCAGGCAACATACTTAACCAGTGTATTATCTTGTGTAATAAGGACCTAATAAATGGCAGTTATTAGTAGCACAAGAACAAATCCTGGCAGAGATGTGGGAGGTTATAGGGAAGGACTGAATGTGAGCTAAATTGCTGTTTTCCAGGAGGCAAATTGCAACTCGAGGGTGAGGCTTGGAAAATCTGTGCTAAATAAATGGCTGCTATTATTATTATGCAATTGCCATACCTCATTTGAGGCAGAAAATGAAAGTACATGAATGCAATATTATCATTGCACTTTATAAAATGAGAAAAGAGCTGCATGGGAAGTTAATGACATACTGGCCCTCAGTGCATTAGAGACTGCCCCCTTTGGATACACTCCAGGGAAGCAGTCTACCTTGGTAGGTTCTATCCAAAATCAGGGTTGGCTTTGGTAGAACTGTGGGTGATTTTTTTCCCCCTCTATAATGAACACACTTCCGTTCACAGTGGAAAACCAACTTTAAAAATAAAATGAAGTGAAAACAAAACCCAATTTCTGTAAGGCAATAAGAACCACATGCCTTTTAAATGGAAAACATGCCTATTTCTCTCTTGTTTCTTGGAAGCAGCTTGCCAGACACAAAGTCCACGGCTTTGAGCCATTTATATAAACACACCCAAGCCAAGGGTTTACACGCAACAGTTAAATTGCACCCACATTGGCAACTGGATGACTTTGAAGGGCGGTGGTAAAAAATGATACTCACTTCAGTTGAATTCACCTTAAGTATTTCTCACAAACCACACACCAGTGACATCTGTGGTAGACCGTGGCATCCCAAGTCACTTTGAAAGAAAACCCTACTGATGCAAGATGGGGGGGCGGGGGGCAAAGTACGAAGTGGTAACGAAAGGTACAAATCCTCCTGGTCAAATGCAATGTCTGAGAACTGAATGGTGCGAGAGAATTGTTACCATCCACTAGAGGGCACTATGGGTATGTATGTACAAAACTTTCTCAGGAAAAGCTGAACAGCCTACTCCCCTCCCCAGTGCTAAGCAGAGAAAACCACTGTGATTAGGTCAACAGAATCCCGCTTCTATTCTGCTTGCTTTTCCTGCATAAATCGGGTAAGGTTTTTCCTCCTTATGAAGGAATCGATGGACTATGGGTTACCCTTACCATTATGACTCTCTTACATTGCTGGAACCATTTGATTATAAAAATGCAATTTTACAATAAATGCTGAGTATCTCCCATGTGCTAAATGCTGAGCTTGTCACCATGATGGTACAAATCAGCTACCAGACCACCTCCTTGCCTGAAGGTCAGAGATAAATAAAGGGCATCTGAAAAACAATGGGAGCACATGAAACAACCCGCGAACTATCACAAAAAGATCTACGCTAGTTGGCTTTGCACTGGTAAGTGCTATGGCTCAGTGATGAGCATATTGGCCACAGCCATTTCGGAAAGCCATCAGAGGAAGGCACAGAAGGACATGCAACTAGACTAAGCAGAGAGGAAAACAGAAACCAGCATTAGCACAGTCACAGGAGTAGAAATTTCATTACTAAGAAAAACTAATGCCTTTATTTATTATCACTGGCTGTCTGAACATGGACTTGGACAACTTTCTTTTTTTAAGATTTATTTATTTAGACATGCCGTGGGGCTCATCCCAGGACCCTGAGATCATGACCTGAGCCGAAATCAAGAGTCAGCCACTTAACCAACTGAGCCATCCAGGCACCCCTGGAAAACTTTTAAATGTACCAATTCACTTGCTTTAGAGACTGGGTGATATTTCTGAGCCCCCTACTGTAATAGGTGGGCTTTTCATATTTTCGGAAGCTATTTTGCCTCGTGGATTGTGTTTTGTTTGTTTCCCTAACAGAGTAGACTCGGAGGCAAGCCACCTCTTGGAAACTCAGATCCTCACCTTGTCCTGCTTGATCCTGGACGTAAGAGGGGTTTGCTCTAAGAACAGGGAACACAGGGCACTGTCCCACTTGTACCACTGAAAATTCAGGTCATGTGGTAGTGCCCGAGGAGCGAAGTTTGACATTGACCCCTTGAATTGAGGGAACCAATCCGGCTGGAAAACCTCCATGTGGTTTCCCATGTACTAGGAACTGAAATTTTCTACGAAAAATTGTATTTTTTAAAAGTTAATTTTCACATAGTATTTGAAACTTAACAGAATGTTTTTATTCGGACAAGATCTAGTATACATGTTTTTAGGTGTTAAAGCCTAATACAGGGGCGCCTGGGTGGCTCAGTTGTTTAAGTGTCTGCCTTCAGCTCAGGTCATGATCCCAGAGTTCTAGATCAAGTCTGGCGACAGGCTCCTTGTTCAGCAGGGAGCCTGCTTCTCCCTCTGTCTGCCGCTCCCCCTGCTTGAGCTCTCTCTCTGTGTCAAATAAATAAAGTCTTAAAAAAAAATAAAGCATGCGATTACATTATTAGTAGTATTTGAAAAAAAAAGGATTCTTTTGTCATAATAACTTTTCTTCAAAATTATCATCTCCTTTTACTTATATTGAATTCTCTGCTGTTTCTCACGTCATGCTACTTAGGAAAATGCTACTTTCTTGTTAAATTAATATGTGCAGACAAGCATTTACTCACTATACATCAACATGACCGCCTTATAAGTCATCACTCCTAATATTTATGGCCTAAGAATGAGGTAGTTCCGTTGAGTCACATAGTTACACTTAGCCCAGAGATTAAGAAAAAAAATTAACACCACAATTTAGTAATGGAAAAGATTGTTCCACATTTATTTTCTGGGTCAGTATTTTTCCAGCCATTCTGCAGAGCCCAAGTGTCACCCAAGGCTTCTTCAGTATCTCTTGAAAGGAAGAAGAGGGGGAGTTATGCTTAATTATAGATTTGATTATAATTGTCTGCTACTTTAAGAGAACACAGCCAACCACTGTGAAGGTTACTCTTCTGGATAGTGAAAAATATAAGCCAGTGGTATAGACTGGGAATATTTGAAACAAATGAAAGTGAATTAAACTTCACAAATAACAGGGCCCCAGACATGCTACCCAGCATAAAAGAGGCATAAATGAAGGGAAAGCAATGAAATTCAGGAAAATGCCAACAGGACCTAGGAGGAAATAATGAAGAAACACACACCCTGGAAAATGTAGGAGTAACTGAATAGCATTTATAATTTATAGAAAAAGAACATTCATGGTACATTACTTTTGGCATTCTATCATCTAAATAAGACATCTGGAATAAATAAATTCACTGAAGGCAAATTATATGATTCACATTTTATTAATATATAATGATCATCTCTGGTAATTTTTTTCAAGATAGATACTGTAATGGGTTGAACTGATATTGAATTAACATTGATACTGAAGTCCTAACCCCCAGTGCCTTTGAATGTGACCATATTTGGAGATAGGGTCTTCACAGATGATCAAATTAAGATGAGGTCATTAGGGTGGGCCCTTATCCAACATGACTGCACCCTTATAAAAAGAGGAGATTTGAATGCAGAGATAGATATGTACAGAGGGAGGATGATGTGAAGACACTGGAGAACACCATCTATAAGCCAAGGAAGGCCTGAGATGACCAGAAGCAGGAGGAAGGCTTGGAACAGAGGCTGCCTCAGAGCCTCAGAAAGCCCACTCTACTGCTGACACCTTGACTTTAGGCTTCCAGCCTCCAGGATGGTCAGATCATATACCTCTGTTGTTTGAGCCACCCAGTTTGTGGTACTTTGTCATGACAGCCCCAGAGAACAAACACAGACATGTATCCCCAATCCCTGTCTCTGGGCTTGCCACTGGGCTACCCAGCCTTCCTGGCAATCAACAGAGCACAGAAGTTGTGTCCAGATTCCCAGATTGTCCAGTTGTGTTAGATTCAGCCACATGATCCGGTTCTAAACCACCTCACACTGCCACCCAGATATGGCCAGTTCCTTCTAAAATGTGCCAGACCAACACAATTAGAAGGACAAATCTGTTGTAAAAACCCTACTGCATGGGGAAGCTAAACGAATTCTATTTTGATTATTGCTCCCCATAAAGGAAGCAGTGGCCTCAATAATCAGAAGAGAATCAAGGTTTGGTTGTATTTCATTTTCTTCCAGGAAAACTTGGCCAAATAGCTAGAGTAGTCCAATTAATAAGAATTCAGCAGAATATAAAACAAAACAAAACAAACCCCCCCCCCAAAACCACAACAACACTAGAATCAGCCAGAAACCACCATGATATCCACTGATGGCCGAAGAGCACAGCAAGCCTCCCAGTGTTCCTATTTCTGCGGCAGTTCATTGGTCTCCTACCCAAAGGGGAGATCAGTGTAGGCGAAAACTTGCCTCAGTCACGCTCAGCGATCATGCTTATAAATATGACCTCTCTGTGTTAGTTAGGGAAGATGAAGCCTTAAGAACCATCACGCAAACAGAATTTTTACTATTACAAGTTTTTAAATACATTAAACTTCAAGAATGGGTCCATCCTGATATTTGATGAACAAGCTTTAGAGAAGCTAATTTAAATGAGATGATAAGATCACATTGTCATTTTTTGAAATGTAAGTGACACATGTTGGTGCCACACTTTCTCGATCCTTGCTCCACAAAGACACTGGGAAAAGACACTGAACAGTATATGTCTAAAGTGATAAGTTGTGATAAGAAACTCAGCTAAGAGATATTCATGTGGGGGGTGGGGGAGACCAAACCAGGAAACCTAGGAGAAGGAAAAAAAAAAAAGGAGGCATGATAATAGAGTATCTAAAGTAATCTAACACCACTAAGTTTTTTCATCTTTCATTTTCCAGTAAGGGTCTATGATGCATTGTAACTATCAGAAAAACATGCACACACCTGGTGCCACCTGGGAAGGTGTGACCAGGATCTGCCTGTTGGAAAATAAAGGCTTAAAAAGAATGAAATTAGAGAAAATGACACATAAAAGGACAACTTCAGTTTCCAGCAATGCAAATATAGAGCTAAGATCATCCACCCTCCAGCACCGTCCCTCTGGGCTGTGTTTTCACAGGCAAATGAGGGTGGAGAGAATCACAAAAGGCTTGGCTCCAATCCACCCCCGTGGCCTGCTAACACAGGCCCAACTCCCCAGAGCACTGGGGTCCACTGCTGCTGCCAGAAGGTCTGCTTTCACTAAAATGGAGCAGGAAGGAGAACAGGAGATGGGGCTGGGCAGAGGAACTGCCCAGGCTTCTGGTCCTGGAAGGGGTTGGGGTGAGGGAGGGGAGAGGGCTGCTTCCTCTCTTCTACTGGGAAGCGCGGGGTGGGATGGGCATAATGGTACCTAACAATTATCTTGTCCAGCATTTAGAGCCCTTCTCCGTTCCTGGGGTCACTGCAATGCCCCAGGGGACTCTGAAAGCAGCCAGTTGTTGTTCCCCACTAAGGGGATGATGGGGCTTATGCTCCAGAGCAGAATTCTTAACCATTCTTTTGCCACGTACCATTTTGACATAGGCTGTAAAACAATTCTCAGAAGAATAATGTAAAAGACATATAATTGGGACGCCTGGGTGGCTCAGTCGGTTAAGCATCTGCCTTCGGCTCGGGTCATGATCCCAGGGTTCTGGGATCCAGTCCTGCATTGGGCTCCCTGCTCAGCGGGGAGCCTGCTTTTCCCTCTCCCTCTGCCTGCAGCTCCCCTTGCCTGTGCTCTCTCACTCTCTCTCTCTGTCTCTGACAAATAAATAAATAAAATCTTAAAAAAAAAAAAAGACTTACAATTACAAATAAAACCAACTAGGTTGAGATGCCACTATTAAAATATTCAAAAATATTTACATACCATTATAAAAAAATATTTTTTAAACCATTTGTGATCTAGCAATTACATGTTTCTTTGTTAACACTTTACATGAGATCTGGTCACGAGTTTAATAATTATCTAAAAACTATCATAATCTCAAGGGGTTTTTTTTAAAGATTTTATTTTTAAGTAATCTCTATACCCAATATAGGGCTCAAACTCACAACCCCGAGATCAACAGTCTCATACTTTACTGACTGAGCCAGCCAGGTGCCCCCATAATCTCAAATTAATTATGAATATAAATGACATTTTGAAATATCAGCAATAAGTGATAGCATTGAAAATATCTGTGATTTCTATTGGTGACAAAGTCACAGGTATTGCCAACAATACTGTGATTTGTAGCGACATTCACAACGGAAGGCAGTGCTAAATTTCTCACTTAAATAAAATTTAAAGGTGAGTGGAAATGAAGTTGAAATGTACTCCCATCCAAGTTCACAGACCCTCTGAAATCTATCTGCTGGCTGCTTGGTGAGTCTGGACCTCAGGTTAAAAACTGCCATAGAGGTGGGCGCCTGGGTGGCTCAGATGGTTAAGCGTCTGCCTTCGGCTCGGGTCATGATCCCAGGGTCCTGGGATCGAGTCCCACATCGGGCTCCCTGCTCCTTGGGAGCCTGCTTCTCTCTCTCTCTCTCTGTCTCTCAAGAATAAATAAATAAAATCTAAAAAAAAACTACCATAGAGGTATACCCACCCTGATACAGAAGTTTACCACAAATAATGCCAATACCACATCAGTTTTTAAGCCATTGTATTATGATTACCCACTTTGAAGAAGTGCTAATTTAATCTCTATCTCTCTGATGATTCAGAAGGCATTTCAAAATCTTACAGCATGCCAACAGGTAATATCGTGGGTCCCAAATGCTGTTGGCCTGGAGATTGGAGAAATGCTTGTGAATGAAATTGCTGGGGTCAGAAAACCTATCATCATTGTGGGTGCTTTCTATCTAAACCACAATATGGAAAAATTATGCAAGAGTGCATGATGTTATCGTTGTGTTAACCTGAGTTGTGTCTCCTGAGTCTTCAGGAGAAGAAGTAGAGTGTGTTGATCAATAAAGTTCATAAAACAGGATAGTTAAAGCTTAGTGAGATTCCAAAGTCATGCTGAAGTTCATTCAAACCTCAACCCTGCCACTCACATTTGGCGAGTCATTTTACTTCTCTAAATTTTAGTTATCTGAGCTGCCAAATAGAGATAAAAACAGTGCCCACCTCAGAAATATTAAGGGGTTAAATGAGATAAAATTATAGAGTATCCCTTGCCTATTTTGAAATGAGAAGAAGACTGGCCACAGATCTGTCAAACATCTCAGCCTGTCTTCTCTTTCAGCTTTTCTTGGACCTGCTCTAGATTCTCCCTTTTAGTGGATGTGCTCTGGTTTTCATTCTAGACTCTAAGTCTCCTCGGTTTAAAAAGGCAGGAAGTGGGGCACCTGGGTGGCTCAGTCGTTAAGCGTCTGCCTTCAGCTCAGGTCATGATCCCAGGGTCCTGGGATCGAGCCCCGCATCGGGCTCCCTGCTCAGCAGGAAGCCTGCTTCTCCCTCTCCCACTCCCCCTGCTTGTGTTCCCTCTCTGGCTGTGTCTCTCTCTGTCAAATAAATAAAATCTTTAAAAAAAAAAAAAAGGCAGGAAGAAATGGAAGAGTACACTTAGATTGCATAAGGCAGATGTTTAGGGCATCCCAGAATAGCTTAAAATTATGTGTAGTCAGCAGATAAGAGTGTAGGTCTGGTATCAACTCTAAAATATTTTGTGATTTTTGGGAAATATTTTACAGTCCAGCCACCCCCAGTTTTGCTTTGCCAAAATGTCATGAGGGACGTGCAAGAAGCTTGAGAACTAGCAAGTAATTTTTCATACAAATTCCCATCAGTTGGGGCTGACTTGAAGAATGTAATTTATTGCCATTCTTGGGAAACAACAGTATTCCTGTTTCATGAAGATATGGTACTAAAGCTAATCAACTATATCCTGTCCCTAAAATGGTAGGGCTGAACTTACCAGGAGTGTCCCATTTTAACCCCCTTTAGTTCCCACCTTATAATGAAAGCTGCAAAAATTAAAAACAAAGCAAAACAGAACTCTCACTACAAAACACACAAAGACACAAAGATAACTAATGATTAGGAAATGAGAGTTTTGGCTGCTTATTTCAGGAAGCTGGGCTTTCCTTTCTTATCCCAGCGAGATGCAGATAATTGCATCTGCTAATGGGGGAATTTTGCTCTTTCCCGTATTTTTTTTTTTGTCATTTTTTTTGAGAATATATTTTCAAACCTAGAAAAAAGCTATGAAAATAGAGTAAGTAACTCTCATATACTCTTTATTGAGATTCACTCATTGTTTACACTTTGCCCCATTTATTTTAGCATTCACTCCCTTCTCTAGATACCTAGATGGATGATAAATAGATAAGTATATAAATCTCTCTCTCTCTATATATATAGCTATTCATAGACACAATCTACATATATTCATATTTGGGGATATGTATTGATACAATAGTATCTAATCCATATTTCATATTCAAATTTCCTCAATTGTCCCAATAATGCTGTTATAATTCATTTTTTTTTTCCTTGTCCAGAGTCAGATCCAGGAACAGATATTCCATTTAGTTGTCATATATCTTTACTGTCTTTTAAATTGTAATAGTTCCTCAGTCTTCTTTTTTTTAAAGATTTATTTATTTATTTGAGAGAGAGAGAGAGAGTGTGAACAGGGGGAGGGGCAGAGGGAGAGGGACAATCATCAAGCAGACACCCCGCTGAGCATGGAGCCCAATGCGGGGCTTGATCTCATGACCCTGAGCTCATGACCTGAGCTGAAATCAAGAGTCTATGCTCAACTGAGTGTGCCATTGAGGCGCCCCATCTTTACTCTCTTTTAAACTGTAATATTTCCTCAGTCTTCTTTTTAAAAAAAATTTCAAGCCTTTGACATTTTTGAAGAGCACAAAGCATCTTGAAGAGTATACAGTTTTTTTAAGAGGGACAGACTAAAATGTCCCTCAGTTGGGTTTGTCCAATATTTCCTCATGATTAGATTCAGCTTGTGCATGTAGGGGCTTTAGAAATGCCACAGAGGGACATTGTGTCCTTCTCAGTAAATCATATCAGAAGGCACAGGCTGTTCGTTTATCTCTCATCACTGGTGATGCTAACTTTTTTCCCTTGATTAAGGTGGCAATTTTCAGGTTTCTCCACTGTAAAGTTGTTTTTTTTTCCATTTGGAATTAATAAGGAATTTGGGGAAGATACTTTGAGACTATGTAAATACTGTGATCGTCATCAAACTTACACCCATCAGTTTCAGCAACCACTGACGACTTGCCTGAATCAAATCGTCCTGTAACACTGCCCAAATGGTAGTTCTCTAAATCTGCCATTCCTTCTGCACTTCCTAGTTGATATTCTGTTGTAAGTTTTTGTTTATACTGTCATGGACTCATAGAGTCTTATTTTATTCAATGGGTTGTAATCCGTTCCTGTCAGTATTGATTTTGTCTCGGTATTGGCCTTGAGAGCCCTCTCGAGCTGGTTCCTGTGCCCTTTTGACAGGCCCCATCATCTGTTGAGCACAATCATGACAGTGTTTCACTCTTTTGCATAATTTGCTGCCCTGCTAGTACAAAAATATCTTTAGTTCTTACATAAAGATGATTCATTTTACTTTTACAGGAAGGAGAATAATGATTAATGATTGGTTTAACTATATATGTGTGTGTATATACATGTATATATATATATATATATACACATATATATATATATATACATATATATACCTTTTAAATTTATATTTAGCTTTTCGGGATTTTCAGTTTTCTTTATTTTAGTTATTGATCTCAGATATTTCCTTTATTTATTGATAAAAGAATAGTTCAGACTCAAAACAAAAGAAACAACAAGGAATTCTAGACAAGTCTATCTTCTTGAGTATGAAAAAAGAAAGACTTTTTGGATCTTGGCCTTATACAAGGGAGGAAAATTCTAATATTCCACTGCTCATATAAGACTGAAGAGAACATTAGAAACTATCTTAAATTTTGGAAATGGACATAATTAATCAGTAATATCAATAACAATCTAATAACACCAAGAAACCATATTGTTGAGCACTTACTAATTATAGGCACTGTTCTAAGTGTTTACATGAAAAATCCTCCCCCAAAACATGGACGTATATACTGTTGTTATTCCCATTTCAAAATTTTTGAAAATAAGTCTTGGGAAGCTTACGAAACTTTTACATAGTAACTACCTGGCAGAGGCAGAAGTTAAACCCAGTTTTGGCTTCAGTCTCTGTCCTCTTGGTAAAGAAAGTAGAGAGGATTGTAGAAACATACTCTAACCCATCCTCAGGGTAGAAAACTTTCCTGACAAAGCGTAGTCTAAACTAAGACTTGACAGATGAGAAACTGCCTTCATCAAAGTGAGTCTTTTAGGAAGCGTTCAAGGTCCTTACACAGGACAATGGTAGGACAACGGGAAGAGAAATGTTTGGGGGCAGAAGAACTTAAATCTCACTGTGGAAATGAGTGCCCACTCTGGTTAGGCACCAAGTGGACCCAGGCGTACACACAGCCCTGACGGGGCACTGCCCTCAGGAGAAAGCATGGAGTGGGCCAATCAGAATAAGGGAAAAAATCACGGATCTAATCTTCCAGCATATGAAATTAGTCCTCCAGCGAAGAAAAGTGGGGGAGCTTGGATATATGAATGTTAACTACACAAACTGAAAACACAGACTCCAAAGCCCCAGCAGTCTTTTCTCCCACTCTTAGAGTCATCTGCCAAAGCACTGCTTCTTGGGAAAAGGGATAATTCAGTATGCTTCACACATCAAAGTGTTAGGGGGTAATATGGATGGGAGTATCAGAGTGGGGAAAAGAAGCAAAGAAAGGTTTTGCTCTCGATGCTCATGAAGATCTCTTTTGTTCTCAAGGAGGGAAAATAAAGTATGAAGAATATGAAAAAGCACAAGTGAATTTACCAGTTATAACTTTATATTTTTAGGCTCTTAAAGATTATCTAGTCGAACTTCCTTACTTTGCAAATGTGAAAACGGACCCATAAGGAAAAGCCTTGCTTCTGGCCACATAGCTAAAGACCGGCACAGGCCTCCTTACAATGTAGTGCCAGACCCTGCAATCCTATAATAGACATTTGTATTGTGAACAACTTAGATTCTTACCATTATCAGTAGCTGTATAGAGAGATATTCAGGTAAGCATAAATTTTTGCTGAGAATTTTGACAAACTTGGCTGAAGCAACACAAGTTTTATGTGTCCTCGGACCCTTGGCTGTGTTAATGAGGATTGCCCAGCTTCATGGTGCCGTGGCATTTCTGCCTTCTGTTGAAATACGACAGATGTGGGTGGAGATCACGAACACTTTCCTTTTGCTGTGAGCCAACAATGCCGGAAGCACTACACAAACCTGAACAGACACTACCCCTGCCAGGTGGCCTGATATTCAAAAATGAGAAAGGAATAGAATAGGAAAAGTCGATGACTCAGGCTGGAGGGAAGAAGATGGGATGAGGACTAACGTTTATAATTTCATTTTGTGACTCATAGGGCCATTTTCCTAGATTGTATTTCAAAAGACGCCAGTTAATTTTTTTAATGGATACACTGATTTGAGACTAAGAGGACAGGTGACCCAAAAGAACCAAAATTCAACATGGACGTGAAGAATCAGGCTAGAAAGAAGAACTGTTTTCAGTAGGGCATAGGACATGAATCTGGAACAGGGGAAAGGAAATAATTTAATAGTCAGATGGTCTCTGATGCAATTTCAGATCTGCACAGTGGGAGGGTCATAGGGTCTAGCCAGGAAAATGTAATACCACTGTAGGTCTTTCACACAGAGGGCACTTAATAGAGGGAAATTGTTATTCAAAAGGATGGAAGAACCAGAAATCCAGTGAGGAGATGGGGAAGCAACAGCCAACTAGAGAAGAAAGGACAGTGGGAGGAAGTGGGTAACCAGGGCCTAGCATCCGGAACCTTCCAGAAGGAGCTGGACTCAGTGGAGACTGCCTGTGGGAGATGGGATCATGGAGGGAGGGGCTTTTTTTTTTTCTTGAGGTAATTAGAACTCTAGAGGAAAGGTACCTACCACAGGAGACACAAAAAGAAACAGAGAGAGGAAGAGGGAGAAATATTGTGGTTTTCCTCTTTCTTACCCTTCAATCTTCTGCCACAGCCTCGCATTGGCCAAATATACTAGTAAAGCAAAGGACAAAGGAGCCTAGAAAATGAAATTCCATTTGAAACAGAGAAGAGCCGAAAAAGAGCAGAAAAAAATCCAAAATTACCCAGGTAGTTGACCAGAACACAGCACATTTAATGCAGTCTGACCCCGGCAGTTGCTGTTACACTAATCTCTGAGCCAATCCTGACTGAAACCATTTTCCACTAGGACGTTGGTGACTGTGGGTTCTGGATGTGTCCATCCTCCTCTCTGGCGCTTCTGAAGTAAGCTCCAAACTCACCGTCTATTTGCCACGCTTTAAAGTGTTCGGACCATTATAAAAGTTAGGCACCAGCCCTCCACAAGAGTCTATTCTGAATCTGCTGCGTTTTTCTGAGACCCTGACAGCTTAAGCGTCTCTTACTAATTCCCTCTTCCAAGGGACACGAGCAAACTTGAACTCTCAAATTTAGACCAGGATACTGATCCAAAATGAACTGATCACCTGGCCCCTGAGTGCAGCCCTCAATGGGATGTCCTTCATCACCACCAGTGAGTGTCCCCAGACTCGGTGTCCCCAACCACCAGACTGGACCTCCTTGATAGGGTCAACAGCATCTGCCTTCATCTGAAGGCTGTCAGCCTTGGGGGCAACAGAACTGTTTCGTTCCCTACACCTGGATAGTCCCTGGTTTCCCCTAAGCAGTAAAATTGAGTTTTCCTTCAGTGATTTGTCATCCATGCAAGCTGGTAATTAGCACAAAACAGTCAAAGGTGTGTGAGAGTAAGATAGAAATAAAACGAATTTGCTTTAGAAACTTGACCTTTTGCCCCCAGAGAGAATCCAAAAGAGTGTGAGTGAAGTTTTCCATTGAAGTGTTTTCTTCTTTAACCCAGAGTGCTGCTCAGAAAATTTAAATGTAAGAGCAAATTGGTTTTTTTTTAAAGATATTTTTTATTTATTTGACAGAGAGAGAGCGCACAAGCAGGAGGAGCAGCAGAGGGAGAGGGAGAAGCAGACTCCCCGCTGAGCAGGGAGCCCGACGCGGGGCTCGATCCCAGGACCCTGGGATCATGACCTGAGCCAAAGGCAGATGCTTAACCGACTGAGCCACCCAGACGCCCTTAAATGTAAGAGCAAATTGTAGATAATCCTTTCCGCACTAAGGATTGTGTTCTTTCTTCCAGGCTTCAATTGCTTCTCTAGAACAGCCTCTGAGCTAAATGAAAGGGGGAACGAAGTGTACTGAAACCCCAATGGATTCTGAAAACACCATCAGCTTCTTGATCATTTTTTCCTCTCCTTGCGACACTTCAATGCTGAAGGTGAAAGGGCGTCTCCTCGCTTCCCTGCTGAGTCCTGGTGGCATTAGTCATAGCAGGGCGGCAAGCACTCAGACTGCCAATTGCTGACTTCTGACTCTGGGTGTAAACCGTTACGGTACAATTGAAGAGGCTCGATTGGAACCCCATATACCAACCACTTCTTCTAGCCAACAATCTTTTAACTTCTGCCAAGGATTTTTTTTTTTTCACGAAAATAAATTTGCTCAGGCTCCAAAAATAACATCTGTTGCTCAGAGTAACATTTTCAAACAACATAATAAACTGTACTTCCAGAAAACATACACTCTGAGCTTCTCTAAGAGATCTTGTAGAATGGACGACATGGGGTCCTGGGATCCCTCATTTCATGCCTTGCCTGCTCTTGGGCCAATGATTTTGTTGTCTGGAGGGAGGTAAGAGTTACCATGCCCCAGTTGCCTCCATTTGCAACAGGAAGTGACTGGAGAGGCTTTAAATGACAGCCCTACCCAGATGTGCTGGGAAGCCTTTCAGGAGCAGGATGTTTTTCTTAAATTGAGACCGTGGTGCCCTGGAGTTGGTTTAAGGGAGATCCAAGAAATTAAAAAAAAATAAAAACGATAATGGTGCCACTTTCAGCAAAGTACACTGTTAGATTCTCTGAAAGTCAGCTCTGCTTTCAGGCCTCACCTAACCGCCTCACTCTAACCCCCCAGAAGTAAGCCATCATTTGCTAATCTTGGAGCTTTAGCCTCTCCATCCCTCCCTCTCATTCTTTTAGAGATAGCAGGACAAAAACAGGGAAGTGCTTGGATCACAGTCTGCTCCAGGACTATAATAAACTCCCCTGATCACCTCCTAGGTGTAGGTCATGAGTTCCAGGAGAATTGGGATAGGTAGAATATGTTGGTGGTGTATAATCATTACCACTACTAGAGAGAATTCAAGATGTTCATTTCTGTATGCACAGGCTGAAGGACTTAGCTCCATGAGAACCCATCATTTCTGATTTGAGCAAGAATCCCAAAGATATTTCTATTGTTACTGACCCCTCAAAAGCATGAGGGATTGCGTGGCTGCCTGCCTGGGCAATGGTGTGTAATAGGGCAATGAAGGGAAGTGGCTGCCAAGGGCAGAAGAGCAAGGAGGCACAGCTAGTGATCCCAAGGTTTCTTATAGCCTAAAAAAATATCGAAAAGGAATATCTACTCTCATGGGCTTGCAAGGAGAATTTTTACAAATAAAACATCATATTTGTACAATTCATCCAGATTCCTGGACCCCAACTGCAGAGTTTCCAATGTGGTAGGTCTGGGATGGAGCCTGAGAATTTGCATTCCCAAGGTAATGCTGATGCTCATGGTCTGAGGACCACACATTGAGAATCACGTTCTGGAGAAGCCAACATACTGTGCTGGTATCTAAAATAACCCTTTAAATGTGCCTCAGAAACAAGCAGTCTTGTGAGTTGGTTGTGATGGAAGCTGGAATAGAATAAGGTGGTTTTAAAAATGGGTATGAATTTTAAAAATAGGTAATCTTGTTAGATATGTTATATCTAATTAGATATTCTTTTTCATGTAGACTTCTCTTTTTAACATTTTTATAAAGATACGAAATCATCAGGTATCTTTTTTGCTTGTTTGTTTAATCTTTTTCCCCCCTCTGGCTAGAAAAGTGAATAAAGTTTTAATTTGTTCTCTGCCCAAATAAAGGCAAAAGACTTTCAGATTGGCGACAGGGATTTATAATCCGTCCTTGAAAGTTGAATAATAATTAGAAATTTTGACTTGAGAGAAGGTAAGGTCAATTTTAGACCCCAGTTTTTTCCTTCATTATACCTGCAAGTTTGGCTTTTGATTGCTTCTCTACAAATAAACCAATTAAACTTTTAGCCTTTTGTTATCACACTCAGAGTTCCGAGGCTCCACTTTAATAGAGCATTCCATCATAACAAACTTCTTGAGAAGTATGTGCTGTTTTCAGGTTCATTACGAATGATGGGAATGTGTCCTCTGCAGCTTCACTCATGCATTACAAACCTTAAGTGAAGTGTGAGCACAGTCCAGGCTCCACCCTGGCTCATCCGCTCCCCTTGTTAGCTCTGGAGCAACCCCACAGTGAGAGCGTCCTGTTCTGAGTCTGAAAACTGAGCCTCCATCCAGCTTTAATGCTCACTGGTTCCAGAACCTGGAGGAAGCCCTTGACTCCCCACACCTTTTCAATTGTAAAATGGGGCCAATATGCGCCTAGACTACTTCAAAGGGTTAGTGTGAGGATCAAGTAAAAATTTAAATAACATGAGTGAGGGTGCTTTGGAAAATCGGCAAGGTTTCCTTTTTCTTGGTGTCAAGTTACAGGCACAGTGTATTCTCAGTGATGGATTGTGAGTTCACCCTGGTGCGTGTTCCCAGCCTGCGTTCCAGCTCCTAGTGCTGCTGGATCCTACTTATAGACTGACCAGACAGGTGATGGTTCCACGCCACTCACCACCACCACAATGCTAACATTTATCCTCTGCGGAATAGGTAATAAAGTCACTTCTAAATACATGATTTCCGCTAACCTTTAAAACCCTGCACGGTTAACGTTTTCTCCCCAATTTACAGATGAAGGAGCAAAGATGCAGATTATCAGTTTTCCCAAGTACAGAGGCAGAACCCAGCCCTCTCAAAAAGTTCAAGGTCTTCCTATCTCTAAGATGGTTCTCTTCTGGCAAACCAGATTTAAATAAATAAAAAGATAGATATGTAGGTAATATGTAGCAGATAGATAATAGATGAATGGATGATGGATGGACAAACAGCTAACTAGAGAGTGTGTTCTGCTGATACACTAAAGCTTTCTTCTTTGTATGATAATATCGTTTTAATGACTTTGGGGAGGGTTGATTTAATTTACAGCAAAGGGATCCCAAGGCAGGAAAATAAAACAAGAGAATAGGAGTTCTGGCTTGCCCGTGGAATGAGCCATAAACCTAAACTTAAACCTGTAAGGTTTATTTTTTATTATTTTTTAAAGATTTTATTTATTAATCTGACAGAGAGACAGAGAGAGAGCACAAGTAGGCAGAGCGGCAGGCAAAGGGAGAGGGAGAAACAGGCTCCCCGCCGAGCAGGGAGTCCGATGCAGGGCTCGATCCAAGGACCCTGAGATCATGACCTGAGCTGAAGGCAGATGCTTAACTGACTGAGCCACCCAGGGGTCCCAAACCTGTTAGGTTTAAAATGGTGAGTTTTAAATGGTTTCAGCTCATGATGGGTTCTCTCTCTTTTTTTTAAGATTTTATTTATTTATTTGACAGAGAGAGAGAGACACCGAGAGCAGGAACACAAGCAGGGGGAGTGGGAGAGGGAGAAGCAGGCTTCCTGCGGAGCAGGGAGCCCCACACAGGGCTTGATCCCAGGACTCCGGGATCATAACCTGACCCGAAGGCAGACGCTGAATGACTGAGCCACTTAGGTGCCCCTCATGATGGGTTCTCTAAGAGATAACCCATAAAGACATCTGTAGCATTCCTTCTAGATAGAAAGGGCTCCCTCTCAAATGTGTACAGAATCTTATTTTTATGTGTTCCTAGCCAGGCATTCATGTGACACCAATTCCTGGAATATATTAAACTTCCCCTTTTAATAATTTACCAACACTTCTTATGTAGAGCAGGAGGTGGGAACTTTAACAGAAGCCAGACAC
Organism: Neomonachus schauinslandi; assembly: GCF_002201575.2. NCBI lineage: Eukaryota > Metazoa > Chordata > Mammalia > Carnivora > Phocidae > Neomonachus > Neomonachus schauinslandi. The sequence continues at coordinate 89,693,517 of NC_058407.1, read as the reverse complement.
AACATGAACAACAAAACAAGGAGAGCACACATCAACACATCATCCACTTAAAGTGGATGTGTTGTTGTGTGCTCTCCTTGTTTTGTTGTTGTGTGTATTTGTGCATGCTGTGTGTATTAGGGATCTACAATGAAGGAATTCTGGGGAAACCAGATATTAAGACCCAGCTTGCAAAGTGTTTTGTATTGTTAATTATTGTAAAACCCACCAAATTTAAAGTAGGTGAGATATGCATGCACAGAATTGGTGCTCACAATTGAATTCAACTACTCTAATAATTGTAAGACTTAGGACCACTTCAACGTAAAGATAAATTTTATTTAAATAAACTCAGTGAGGGACGCCTGGGTGGCTCAGTCGGTTAAGCGGCTGCCTTCGGCTCAGGTCATGATCCCAGGGTCCTGGGATTGAGTCCCACATCGGGCTCCTTGCTCGGTGGGGAGCCTGCTTCTCCCTCTGCCTGCCTCTCCCCCTGCTTGTGTTCTGTCTCTCTGACAAATAAATAAATAAAATCTTTAAAAAAAAAAAAATAAATAAATAAACTCAGTGCTCCAAATTATTTTAAAATAAATATTAAAAGAGGGAGCCCTAATGTAAATGATGGACTTGGATGACAATGCTTTGTTACTGTGGGTTCATTCACAGTAACAAATGTACCACTCTGGTGTGGGATATTGATAGGGATGAATTTGTACGGGAACTCTGTGCATTCAATTCAACTTAGCTGTGAACTTAATACTACTCTAAAAAAGAAGGTGTACTTTAAAAACAAACATTCATAATTTTTTTAAAGGCACACTTTCTGGAGTTGCAGTCTTCAGGCTCTTTGCTACTAAGTGCTTCTTACAAACATCCAGGGGCCAGTGGCTTCTAATCTCTGAGTACAATATCCTGGTCTGGAGGCTAGACTCTAGTTTAACTTCCAGTCATAGACCTTTGCTCTGAATGACCATATTTTGTAGAACATACAATGGGCAGCCACATTATAAGGAAACCTGTGGAATTCTCCAGTGTTAAGACACTCTGGATCTAAATGACATTCCCAGCTCTCACTGAAGATACCCGTTTTCCCATCCCAAGTAGCCTCTTAGCTACTTTAGCTCCTTAAAGAGAAAATGACCCTAAACAACCACTTTTTAAAAATCTAAATCACTTCCCTAACAACCAGGGGAAGTAGAAATTACCTTTCTCTTTTACTATCTGACTGTGTACATAAAGTTTTGCAGTGTGATGCTACTGTCTTGCTTTGGGATGTGTGCATCCACCTAGTTAGGAGGCTATAATCAGAGCTGGTGACTGGAGCTGGTGTTTGACCTTGCCACGTATGTTTGAATTGATTAACCCCACTAATTTCTACTCTACCTCGTGACCTTCTGATTTCTCCCTACATGTCAAGACCTTGAGTTTACAGTACATATGATACACAGTAGACATTGAACAAATATTTTAAAGATTGGTGGAATAAATGAATGAATGAATGAATGCCAGGTGAGTTCAGACACCAAATAATTTGAACGATTTACAGAGTTTTATGTAAGAGCTGCAGATAAGGCTGGCCTGTGGACTGCAATTAAACTGTGGGAGATCCTGAGGGGTTGGCAGAGAAGGCTGGAAGAGAAGAGCCACTAAAGGTTTCTGAGTGGGGCAAGAACACAATCAAACTCACTTTAGTAAGAATGTGATCAGGAGTACTGAGTCAAAGTAAATAATGGAATACCTACAAGACAATTATTCTTTCTTTTATTTTATATCAATACTAAATTATTTTGAAATGTGTTTTAGGTTAACGGGAAAAGGTTTTGAAATTTCAATAAAATTAAATTATTCAGTTTCTTTGAGTTCATACAAAAGAGTATTTTGTAAGTGACGTATTTCCACAGAAAAAAAAAATTAACACACTCTAAGAGTGCAACCTACCTAAAATAATAGGGGTTATTCGTTAAACATCCTAGTAATAAAAATTATCTAACAATTAATAGAATTATGATATGTAGTCCTCTAATTTTCATGAAATAAGGTATTTTAACATGTATTAGACCTATTACTTTTTGTTTATTCTTTTTAAGCTATGTAATAGCTTTTTTTAAAAATGGGTTTATTAAAAAGATATAACTGACATAAAATAACATTCACCAATTTAACAGGTACAATTTGATGTTTTTAGTGTGTTCAGAGTTGTACAACCATCAACACAACCTAATTTTAGAATATTTTAATCACCCAAAAGAAACCCCAGACCCATTGGCAGTCACTCTCCATCCCAGCCCTAGGCAACCATTCATTAATCTTTCTATATCTATATATTCACCTATTGTGGAAATTTCACATAAATGGTATCATGTAATATGTGATTCTTGTGATTGGCTTTTTTTCAATTAACATGATGTTTTCAAAGTTTATCCACGTTATAGCATGTATGACTACTCATTCCTTTTTATTACTGAAAATATTCCATTATGTGAATATACCATTTTTTTATCCATTCATTGGTTTATGAACATTTGGGTTGTTTTCATTTGGGGGGGGCTATTGTAAATAATGCTGTTATAAACACTAGTGTACAAGATTTTGTGTAGACATATCTTTTCTTTCTATTGGGTATATATCTACAAGGAGAATTGCTTGGTCATAGAGTAACTCTATGTTTAACATTTTGAGGAGCTGCCAACTTTTTTTCCCAAAATGGCTACACCAGCTTACATTCCTACCAGCTTTTTTTGAGAGTCCCAATTTGTCCACATCCTTGCCAACATTCATCACTGTTGGTGTTTTTGATTATAGCCATCCCAAGGGTGAAAAATAATATCTCATTGTGGTTTTCATGTACATTTTCCTAATGACTAATGATGTTGAGCATCTCTTCATGTGCTTATTATTACATATCTTCTATGGAGATATGTCTATTCAAATCTTTTGTCCACTTTAAAAACTGATTTATAATTGACAGAAAATATTATATTATTTTCAGGTGTACAAATAGTGATTGTATATTTTTATGTTATGAAATGATCACCTTGATAGGCCTAGTTACCATCTGTCATTACACAAAGTTATTACAATATTATTGACTATATTCCCTATGCTGTATATTACATCCCTATGACTTAGTTATTTCATAACTGGAAGATTCTAACTCTTAACCCCTTTCACCTATTTTACCTATCCCCTCATGACCCTCCCCTCTGGCAACCATCAATTTATTCTATCTATGACTCTGTTTCTGTTTTGTTGTGTTTGTTTGTTTGTTTTCTATTTTAGATTTCACATATTAATGAAATCATATGGTATTTATCTTCCTCTGTCTGACTTATTTCACTTAGCATAATACCCTCCAGGTCCATACATGTTGTTGCAAGTGGCAAGATCTCATTATTTTTTATGGATGAGTAATATTCCATCAAATGTATATGTGGTGTGTGTGTATATATATATATATATATTTCTATTTCTATTCCTTCTATATATACCACATCTTCAGTATCCATTCATCAATCCATGGACACTTAAGTTGCTTCCATATCTTAGCTATCATAAATAATGCTGCAATGAACACAGGGGTGTGTATATCTTTTTGAATTAGTGTTTTCATTTTCTTTAGATAAATACCCAAAAGTAGAATTGCTTGTAGTTCTATTTTTAATTTCTCAAGGAACCTCCATACTGTTTTCTATAGTGGCTGCACCAATTTACATTGCTACCAACAGTGCACAAGTATTTCCTTTTCTCTACTTTTTAAAATTGAATTATTCGTATTATTTATTATTTACCATAAAATTTCTTCATAAATTCTGGATACAAGTCCCTTATCAGATATTTGATTTGAGTGTACTTTCTCCCACTCTGAGTTGTTCTTTCACTTTCTTGATAATGTCCTTTGAGGCACAGAATGTTTTTAATTTTGATGAAGCCCAATTTATTTATTTTTTTCTTTTGTCTTATGTTTTCATGTCATATCTAAGAAACTATTTCTTAATCCAAATTCACAAATACCTACTCCTACTTCTTCCTCTAAGAGTTTATAGTTTTAGCTTTTATATTTAGATCTATAATCTGAGTTAGATTTTATATATGGTGTGAGGTACAAGTCCCACTTCATCCTTTTACATGTGGATATTCAGTTGTCCCAGAGCCATTTGTTGGAATAGCTATTCATTCTTCATTGAATTGTCTTGGTACCTCTGTAAAAATCATTTAGTTATAAATATAGGTTTATTTTTGGGCTGTCAATTCTATTCTATTGATTTAAATGTCTATCCTTACAGCAATAGCACACTGTTTTGATTATTGTAGGTTGTAGTAAGTTTTGAAATTTGTCTTCCTTCTATGGGTCTCCAACTCTGGTCTTCTTTAAGATTCTTTGGCTATTCTGGATCCACTGCATTTCCATATAAGTTTAGAATCAACTTATGAATGTCAGCAAAAATGTCAGATGAAATTTTAATGGGGATTGCACTGAATCTGTAGGACAATTTGTTAAGTACAGCCATCAGAGATTTCATTAAATGTCTTGAAAAACTAGCAATAGTAATTCTTCCAATACACGGACATGAGTTGTCTGTCTTTTCACTTACTTCAGTGTTCTTTCATTTCTATCAGCAATGTTTTGCAGTTTTCAGTGTACAAGTGTGGCACTTGTTTTGTGAAATTTGTACCTAAGCATGTTATTCTTTTTATGCTATTGTAAATGGAATTGTTTTCTTTGTTTAATTTTAGAATTGTTAGTGTATAAAAATATAATAGATTTTTCTAAACTGACTTTGTATCCTTAAACCTTGATGGACTTGTTTATTATTTCTAATGGGTATTTTTGTGAATTCCTTAGGATTTTCCATATACATGATCAGGCCATCTGCCAATAAAGATTGTTTTATTTCTTCCTTTCTAATCTGGATACCTTTTATTTAAAAAAAATACTTTTTTTTTTTTAAGATTTTATTTATTTGACAGAGAGAGACACAGCGAGAGAGGGAACACAAGCAGAGGGAGGGGAGAGGGAGAAGCAGGCTTCCCGCAGAGCAGGGAGCCCGATGCGGGGCTCGATCCCAGGATCCTGGGATCATGACCTGAGCTGAAGGCAGACACTTAACAACTGAGCCACCCAGGTGCCCCTAAAAATAATACTTTTATACCACCTTTCGTATTTACCTATGCAATTACCTTTATTGATTTTCTTTAATTCCCTCATGCAAAGTCAAGTACTCCCTTGCATCTTTTCAATTCTGCCTGCAGGATTTCCTTTACTGTGTTTTGTAACACATATATGTTGGAGACAAATTCTTTCATTTTTTGTTTTTTGAGGAGTTTCTGTTTCAATTTCCCCATTTTTGAAGCATAGTTTTGCTGGATATTGAATTCTTAGTTGACAGTCTTTCAAGCACTTTGGACATGCCTTTCTACTGCCTTCTGGTCTCTATGGTTTCTGAGGAGAAGTCAGTTGTCATTCTTACTGAGGAGTCATTATATATGATGGATGGCTTTTTCCCTTGAACATTTCAAGATTCTCTTTTTCTCTTTTGAAAGTTTGACTATGATAATGTATAGGTGTGGATCTTCTTGTGTTTATCCTACTAGAGTTTTTGAGCTTTGGGGGATATGTGGATTAATAGGTCTTTTAAAATCAAATTTTGGGAATTTTTGGTCATTATTTCTTTAAATAATCTTCTTGATTCTTTCTTCTACTCTGGGATTCCCATGATACATACATTGATATTCGTAATGGTTCCCAGAGGTCTATGAAGCTGTTACATTTTCTTCTTTCTTTTTCCTCTCTGTTCTTCATACTGGATGATCTCAATTGACCTGTATTCAAGTTCACCAATTATTTTTTTTTGCCAGCTAAAATCTGTTGTTGGGCCCTTCTAGTAAATTTTTCATTTTAGTTCTTGTAACTTCAAAACCAGAATTTCTACTTGGTTCTTTACTTATAATTCATATCTCTTTATTGATATTCTCTATTTGGTAACTTTCATTGTCATACTTTCCTTTAATTCTTTTGGAATATTTTCCTTTAGTTCTTTGAACATATTTTTTAAAACTAACTTAGAGTCTTTGTCTAGTAAGTCTAAGATTTGGGATCCCTCAGGGATAGTTTCTATTAACTGCTTCTTTTCCTGTGTATGAATGATACTTTATTATTCTTTTGTGTGTCTCATAATTTTTTCTTAAAAATTGGACATTCTAAGTAACATAATGTGAAAACTTTGGCAATTAGACCATCCCCTCCCAACCAAGTTCTTATTGTTATTATTTTCTTCTTACTATTGTGGTGCTGTATGTTTTGTAACTTTCCTAGACCAATCCTATAAAGTTTGTATTCTCTGTAGTGTGTAACTGCCAAAGTCTCTGTTTGGTTACCTTATTAATCAGCCAATGATTGGTCAGAGATTTCATTAAATGTCTTGAAAAACTAAGTCTTCCAACCTTTGCTGTCAGGCTGTGTGTATGTTTTAGGGCATGATTTCAATGCTCAGGCAGTCAGTTTATAACTCTGCCTTAGACTTTATTTTCTGCTTCCACAGAGATTCAAGGTCAGCCAGAGGTGAGAGACTGGGAACTTCTCAGGTCTTTCCTGGGCATGCATATAGCTTTGTGCATGAGTACAGCCTTCTAGGTCCCCACGAATATGCTAGAGCTTTTCAAAACCCCCTGTGGACATCATATTTCCCTTATATACCTTTTAAGTTTCTGGCCAGGCTCTTATGTATCTGTGATGTTAAAGAATCACCACTGATGTTTTTTGACACATGCCCTAAAGATAGGCTTTTCCTCCAGCAGGTGTTCTGAGTCGGATCAAATAACACCACCACCTTGAATGGGCTTTTCCAGAGGCTGTGAGATAAGTCAAATAGTGACAATGTTCTGCAGATGGAACTTTTTGTGGAACTGCAAATCCAATCTGCCTGTCCCTCCAGTGACTGCAAGGCTGCCATTTTTTTCACAGCTATCATGGTTGTGAGGCTGCTGGTTTTCAAGGCTACTACAGAGCAGGGGAAAGAGGAAAGAGCAGTAACAGTAAATCAAGTTAAAATGTGACAAACCCTGTAGTTCTTAATGAGGTACAGCAGTTTTCCCTGAATAAACTCTTTTTAGATTGTTATAAACTGGTTAATTGCCAATGGTCTAAAAAGTTGATTTTGGTGATTCTGCCACTGTTTTCATTGTTTTTATGGAAGGGGAAATTTACAGAAGTCCTCATTGTGCCATTCCAGAAGTTTCCTACCATCATTTATTCTTAAAGGGGAAGGAAATTTGATTAAAACTTTTCATACATTATAAATGTTTCTTCACCTCCATTTTCATCAATTTTATTTAGGTGGCTGCATATTTAGCTCAAAATTCATGAGTTTATGACATGTGGCAAAACCCTAAATTTTTCTATTTCTTCTCAGCTCCTTCTTCATATACATAGTTCCTCATATTATATCAAAGATTCAATCTCCTAAGTGACCCTCCTTTCTCTTCCTTCTATTTTGGTTATGCCTTTATTACCATTAGTACCCAGAACAAAACATAACATTCCTTCACCAATCAGACCTTTGCAAAACATAGAAGGATTTTTCCATTTCCCCTGTTATATTATGTTATATATAATATATATATAAGTATATATATATAATATATTGTGTTTATATTGCTGTTGCTTATCAGTGTATACACCTGCTTGAGTATGAGAATCTACACAGATTCATATAAGCTTAAAGTAGGACTGGGTAATGAAAATTGTGAAATAGATGCTGATAGGTTAGTTTTTTTGTATTGGAGTTCAGAAACTTGGGTACATGGGAATTTGAAAATGGCTAGAAGACTAGTCTGCTGAAACACATTTTTCCAACTGCCTGCCATGATGCCTATAAATTTTTTAAGAAAAATGGAAAGAAAAAATTCCATCCATTTTAATGACTATAAGGATAATCATGAATTTAAAATACCAGAGCACACAAATTTTTCCTTGGTATTTTATTTTGTTATTCCATATATATGGAAATAATATATATATATATACACACTAAATAATGTATGGTTTCTTCTACTGGGAAATTCATTACCTTATAATACCTTTATAATGTTTGACCTTTCAGTAAAAGAACTCATTACAACTAGCTAACCACACACACTTAAAAAACAAGAATATAAAAAGGTAAACAGATTTATTTAGCCACTAAACCTTTATGACATCTTATTAAAATGTTATCATATGTATGAAAACCATTGATTTTATTGAAAATGTCCTTCCTAAATTTTTCTATATCTAAATTATACACAGGTATGCATAATCTTTTGTTTATTTCCAAATAACTTTAAGAATATATTTTGGCATAATAACTTCTAATTTCTTAAAAACTTTAAAACTCATGCAGAAAAGCTATCCCTCTATAATTTAGCAGACTTCTTTAGGAGTTTTTCCTGAAATTCATACCATTGCTTAATGGAACACTTCAAAATATATTTCTTTCTAATAAGTTTAATGGCCCCAAGTTTGAACATAAAAAGCAGCAAAAAAAAAAAAGCACCGTCTATTTTAGAATTGAAGACACCTAAGCTGTCAGCTTACAGGAACATTCATTATCAACCTTCTATCTTATAAAGACCTAGACTACACCTAAAAGTCTAGGGCAAAGACAAAAACATCTTTTGAAAGATGGAGCCTATAAAGGACACGAGGAATGAAGAAGCAAGAGACAAAATGAGAGACTAAAATTGTGATTTCTCTGATTCCACCTCTTTCATTTCAGGATGTATCATCTATTAAATTATTTTTGTTGCTTATAACCATGAAATTACAATTTACTACTTGTGCCATTAACTAGAAGCACAGAGCACATGGAACTAATGAAGTTGGAGGCATAGACTTAGACATTTAAATGTTACAGTCCGGGGCGCCTGGGTGGCTCAGTTGGTTAAGCGACTGCCTTCGGCTCAGGTCATGGTCCTGGAGTCCTGGGATCGAGTCCCACATCGGGCTCCCTGCTCGGCAGGGAGTCTGCTTCTCCCTCTGACCCTCTCCCCTCTCCTGCTCTCTGTCTCTCATTCTCTCTCTCTCAAATAAATAAAATCTTTAAAAATAAATAAATAAATAAATGTTACAGTCCCCAAATCTCTCCTTAGCTTTTCCCCCCAGATAGGTTGAGCCTCTCCCTGGATGAATAAAGGAACAGATTTCATACTTTTATTGCTGAAATGGAGCAGGAAAGAGGCAAAAAGAAGTGCTATCATGGAGGAATATTCTGCTATTCTCTCATTTTGGCTATGTATTAAGAAGAACATGACTCTATAATGAAATAACTTCAAGAGTATCTCCAAGCTGTCTAGAAATGACTAATTATTTTCTTGTTATTCATTTCAATCATTCTGACTGAAGCATGTTACCTTCCCACCCCCTCGAAATGACATCATTGGGATTTCTGAAGTATTTACTATTATATATTTCTCTGGGTCCCTAGCAAAAATACGAATACTGGGATGTTGGCCCTAATGAATGGGCTTCATCTAAATTCTGCAAAATTAAAGTATCAGGAGTAATCAACACACTAACAAGGAAGGCACACAGACAATATCCATCAGGCTTTTTTTTTTTTTTTTCATTTATTTCATAGAACGCTATTTTATCTGGGGAGAGAATATGCTTTGGATTCATGGAGGCCTACATTTCAGTTCCAGATTCATCTCTTACTGTGTGGCCTTATGCAAGTTATTTATTATTTTTGAGCCCCAATTTCCTCATCTGTAAATGATAAGTAGTAAAACCTGTTGTGAGAACCAAACCGAATCATAAACATGAATTAAATGACTGGATTGAAAGGAAAGTCTGACTCCTACAAATCTCAAGGTCATTCATCCAGGACAAGTTTCTCAATTTACATGGAGAGTCCATAAAAGGACCATCCATTAGACATGTGAAAAAAACATGCTTCCTTAAAAAGACCTCCCCTATCAGGATATAACTGTTTTCTTTTCTGGAGTTTTAGCTGTGTTAAAGCTCAGCTATAACTCTTACCTCAGTTACAAGAAGTGAGTACCTACAGTAAACGTTTCCAAATTAATTACCAAGAGTTTCTGTTGAAATTATAATTTATTACTTTCTCTTGATGATATGTTGCCTAAGTCACAATTGTTTCTCCATACCCCAGTTCAATGAAAATTTTGGACATCAGAAGTGTAGAAGTAAAAGAAAGAAGGGAAGGGAAGGGGGAGAGCAAGAGAGAATGTGGAGTGGAGGTGGGGGGTGAGGAAGAATGGGTGGTAAGAATGTGGGGGTGGTGAGGGGAACTACTTCTTAGCTATCCTGGAACCAAGTTACACCCCTCTATTGTCCTTTAATTAATACAATTGCTTCTAAAGACAGCAGTGATTTTCTCCTTACGTGATCGGCCATAACTTTTGCAATCTCAAAGGCAGTTTGGATAAAAGGGTCTCAAAAAGCAGTGCAGTTTGCAGAAAGGCTGAAAGCTAGAACTCCGCATTGCTTTTATCTATCTAAATGGAACTACAGAACTGCATTAAGGTCTCTGCCATCAATCACTGTTCAAGTCCAGGATGAGAGTTCTGTTCCTGCTTAAAAACAACCTCCTGCCCCACACTGCTGCGATTAAAAATATAAGATTTTCTGAATTTCCACCAAAATTTCCTAAAGTATCTGGCTTATTCCCCCGAAGACATTATCATCCATACTGAGGTTGCATCTTTCTCAAAAAAAAAAAAAAAAAAGGAAAAGAAAAAAAGAAAAAAATTGTTAGGAAACATTTGCTTGCTGCCAGTAACATCCAAAAATATCAAGGCATTAAGGGACGTGTTGAGAAAATGTGTATGGGTTTCTTATTCCAATTGCCATTCCCGAAAGCCACAACACAGTGACTCACTGCTTTTTACGGAGAAAAATTACCAATTAAGAGAAAGCAAAAGGAGACGCTGAGGGATATAGTGTGGGCAGCTCCAGTCAGAGCTATGCCTTATGGCAGCTTCCCCGCCGCACAGTGGGAGCTTCAAATGATGGTGTCTGGGCTTCGCATGAAACACGTGGGACAGCACTTCACAAGCTTGGCCACAGATTATCAGCGCCCATGGCCAGGCCAAAGCTGTGAGGAAAAGCAGGTGCGCTGGGTTTAGCAGTTTTGAGAAGGAGGAAGAGACATGGCATGCATGCATACGGTCCTACCTCAGGAGGTTTCCAGTGGAAGAAAATGAAGGAAAGATAGGATAACAGTGTTCCTTAACTAGGAGTTTAACTTTTTCTAACTGGAAAGTCAAGAAATAGAATGTAGTATGGTCCTTTCAAACAGAGACGGTCATTATTATATAAGCAATAGAGACCTTGATATTTTACTGCAAAGGGCCGACATAGGAAGTTAATAAAGTGGTTTTTTCTTAAAGATTTTATTATTTATCAGAGAGACAGAGCACAAGCAGGGAGAGCGGCAGGCAGAGGGAGAAGCAGGCTCCCCGCGGAGCAGGGAGACCAATGCGGGACTCGATCCCAGGATCCTGGGATCATGACCTGAGCCGAAGGCAGATGCTGAACCGACTGAGCCGCCCAGGCATCCTTAAAGTTTTGAATTATAAAATCAAAAAGATGTAGCCCTATTTCCAGTGTGAAATGAACCCATAAGGCCCCTGTCCTGGGCCATTCATCCCCCAGGAGCCTTCTTCAAACCACTCCTTCTTATCATGGCCTAAGAGGTGGGAGAGCTGGGGCCCTGGGTGCAAAGGCCTGAGCTACCGACTCTGCCTCTGGCATGAGGAGGAGACTGGCCTCTCTCTGCACAGCCCCGACAGCCAAGCTTCCTGCAAGCAGTAGCTCTGAAAACTGGGGCCAAGAATGTTCAAACATAAAATCCCACGCCCTTGAGGCAAATCCAATAAATCATCCATAGCACCCTCTCACCAGAGGCCCAAGCTTTAAGACTGGAGTCACACCGGCTGAAGTCAATAGGAATGATGTGGAGTCCTCCTCCCTGCTAGAATCGAGGTGCTTCGAAACCACCATCAATTCCTTGCACTACTGATAAAGAAACCTCTGAGGTGGCTCTATCAGCCTCACTTAGAGGATAGATGCCTCATTCCTGACTCCATGGGGATGTAACTTCGCCTTCTGACTGACGTGGTAAGGAATGGAAGGACGGGCTCCCAACTTTGTGAGTGGAAAGCAGAATTTTCTAGCATTTTTTATCTAAACTGGGGAATAAGACCCCACAGCCAGGTTGCTTCTCGTTGTTAAGCAGACCATGAGTTATAAAGATACTTTATATGTTCTCAGTCTCAATTCTTGTAATATGTACAAATGATTAACAATGACAATTCTATTGCATTCAGACCATTCAGTTTTCCACTTATTTTTTGTTTCCTTGGCAAACATCCTTAAGCTGGGAAGAAACCAGACACAGACATCAATAGCTTTAGAAATCTGGTTTTGGTTCACCTTCTGCATCTGAGACTGGTTTCATTTAGAACCAGCACATCCAGAGCAGTCTAAATAAAGCCCTCACCCCTCTCAGAATAGTGGAGGTCCTGAGCAAATCTCAACAGCCAGGAAGCTAGTCTTCTTCATCCTGAAAAATCTTTTTTTTTTTTTTTTAAAGATTTTATTTCTTTATTTGACAGAGAGAGACACAGCAAGAGAGGGAACACAAGCAGGGGGAGTGGGAAAGAGAGAAGCAGGCTTCCTGCCGAGCAGGGAGCCCGATGCGGGGCTCGATCCCAGGACCCTGAGATCATGACCTGAGCTGAAGGCAGTCGCTTAACCAACTGAGCCACCCAGGCGCCCCTGAAAAATCTTAATAATCCAAAGAATATGTGAAGTACTATGCTAGAACACTTTTGTGAAATTCCATATCCAATTCAAAAGCTGGATGGGGTTTGTTTCCTGGTTTGTGTTCACAGATGTCCCATTTGTCAAGACAGCTAATAGCTGGGCTTTGCAGACTTAAAGAGTGAGCAATCAGCTATAGTCAGGACACAGCGTAGGGTGTTGGCAGCCAGGCCTACTAGGTTTCGGATCCTGGCTGTACCACTGACTTAGCCTCTTCTCCCCAACTTCTCCATCTGTAAGCAGAGATAAAGTTATTAGCTCTTTCATAGGGTTGCTAAGAAATTAATACAAAAAGAAATTAATTAATATATGTAAAATGTCCAGGGGCACCTGGGTGGCTCAGTTAGTTAAGCGTCTGCCTTCAGCTCAGGTCATGATCCCAGGGTTCTAGGATTAAGCCCCTCATCCTGGCTCCCTGCTCAGCAGGGAGTCTGCTTCTCCCTCTCCCTCTGCCCCTCCCCCTGCTCGTGCTCTCTCTCTCTCTCAAATAAATAAATAAATATCTTTTAAAAAATATGTAAAATGTCCAGAACAATTCCTGAAACATCGGGAGAGCTCGATAAATGTTAGATTCTATTATTATGGCTGGGTGAACCTGCTCTCCATCCCACACGGGAAGAACGGAAATGACTCACGTAGGCTAGGGCAGCCCTCTAAGTTGTGATCAGTAAGGAGAGAGTGGAGAATGGAGAGGAGAATGTGAGAAGTGAGGGCACACACACAGCCAGGTGGAAAACACCCTGCGAGGTCACTGCAAAGGTGTGGCTGAATGGCTCTCCTATTCGGAGTAAATTCTGGAAGAATGTCATGATGATTGGCAGGAATCATCTGGAAATTCAGTCATTTTCTCTTTTATACTCTGAAAAATTAAATTATAGTTGATGAGACAATTTTATCTCAGAAGAAGAAAATAATTGGCAGACTACACTTGAGGAGGGTTTTCTGGCCTCTTGAGAAAAGAACTATCCATCTACACCAAGTAATGCCTCCCTGGTCTTACACATAATGGGACCACAATGGCGAATAAGAATTTTGGAGGTTAAAAATAATCAAAATTGACTCAAAGATCACATAAAATACATGTCTTACTTCTTTTCATCTAATGCCATTAACGTTTAATAAGTTCTAGGAAAGATGAGCCAATTGCTAAATTGTAAAACATGTGCTTTTTTCATACATGTTGATTCCAGAATGACACCAACATCAAGTGATATAAACTGTTCATCTCTATATTCTGACTTAACAATAGTGATCTTTCACTTCGTGGTGATCTCAAAATATTTTACAGACATTATCTCATTAAGAAGGTATTAATGGGAGATGCTTGCCCAAACATTATGAAAAAGTGATGGGAGATATGGGATGGAAGACCTGAAGTTCAATGAATGTAATGATAATAATCTGAAATATAATAATAATATATTATTATGTAATAATACATAATGGAATAATAACTCATTATCATATCATCTTTAAAGGTTTAGAAATTGTCTTTTCAGTCAGGATATCATTTAAATTTTAACATAAACCATGAAACTGGCAGGAGAACACAATAATCTGTGATCCAGTAAATTTATCAACTCAGTTGAAAATTTAAAAAAGTAAATGCCAAATAAAAATAATTTTGTTTACAAATTTAAATGTGTAATGGTATATTCATTCTACACCATTTTTGCAACTCAAAAATTTGCATCATATCCTGAAATATATACTAATAAATAAAAGACTTTCTTTCTGGCAGCCAAAAAATATAGGCATCTATCTCAATTTTTAGTGAAAGATAACCAATGAAGGCATAAAATACCATATTCAATCCAAACTTCTAGTTCAGGTGTACAATTTTTAACCCAGAAAGAATATTTTCCTTGATGTTATGTAAAGTTTTATGCACAGCATATTTATTTTATAATCTGTCATTCTTGGATGTCAAAAAATTAGAAAGCTATTAAGATATTTTCTTTTCTTCAAATAACTGGCCTCTGTGTATTATTTTAGAAAAATCATTTTATTATAGTTTATCCTAAATCCATAGAAAGCACAACTCTTACACAAGCCCTTGAATAGTGTGGAGAACAAAGGCTCATCCGGATTAACCCTAAACTCACACATTTCAGGGTGAGCCCGCCACAAACCTGGCTGGGAATAATGCCCAGTTTTATCAGAACTACGTATTTCTCCAGCTTCTCTGAAGAGTATAATGAGGAGCCTGTAAGCTAACACTTAATATCTCTGTTTTCCTATCAAGTTTTTGTAGGAAGCCAAGTAACTTTTCTAAAAGTAAAATGTGAGATGTGAATTTATGGAAACCCACTTTATCCTGCTATCACCCTCCAGCTCCTGTAAGCAAGACACACATGTCAAATTCAATGACACTCATGAGTCAGAACATGATGGTGAGCACAAACTGGAGAAAGGAAAACATGGGTGAATCACTTAACACCTTTTAGTCCATTTTTCATCCATACCAGTAGTCTCCAAAGGGAGGCAAGAAGCACATATTCAAACTTCTGTTTCTATTCATTTTAATCTCATCTTTTAAAAATGTCTACATTTTATGGTTTTTATAATGTGAATAATACTTGAGTGTGGTAGTGATACGTACCTAATCCAAATGGGCCTAGTCTGAACAAAAGGGAAAAACGTTCCTTTGTATATAAGAGTAGTTTTGCAGGAAGCAGGTCTTATTTATTCTCAAATATATGTCATTTGCTCTTCCTAAACTTGTGGCTTGATTCCTTTAAAAAATGGAACATAAAGATGCTTGGGTAGCTCAGTCTGTTGAGCTTCTGCCTTTGGCTCAGGTCATGATCTCAGGGTCCTGGGATGGAGCCCAGCTTTGAGCTCCACGCTCAGTGGGGAGTCTGCTCCTCCCTCTGCCCCTCCCCACCGTTCATGCTTTCTCTCTCTCTCAAATAAATAAATAAATAAATAAATAAATAAATAAATAAAATCTTTAAAAAAAAAGGAATATAAACTATAATTTCTTTCCTAGTGAAGATACAATAAACCAGAATGTTTGAAATTTTTTAATCCAGCAAACCTTCTTCTCCATACCAGTTATGTGATCATTCAGGCCTAATTTATCAGGAATTCACAGAGACCTAGATCATTATTACAAGCTGAAAATGTGGGAACAGAGTGTGTTTGAACTGATGAATTTAATAGCATCCAATGACAGCAAATCATAATGACAGATGGTGTGTCATAAAAGCAGTCTGAGAATAATTGTGAAAAATGCATATCACCAAGTCCGTTTGGGGGCGACTGTGTGATTTTCATGTAATCCTTACTTCTTAAAAGGGCCAACCCTTGGGAGTTCTTTCAGAATATGAACTGAGGTGCTTATAAAGTCTCTCTTTGAGGGATGCCTGGGTGGCTCAGTCGGTTAAGCGTCTGCCTTCAGCTCAGGTCACGATCCCAGGGTCCTGGGATCGAGTCCCCGCATCGGGCTCCCTGCTCCGCGGGGAGCCTGCTTCTCCCTCTGCCTCTGCCTCTCGCTCTCTCTCTCTCTCATGAATAAATAAATAAAATCTTTAAAAAAAAAAAGTCTCTCTTTGATGGCATGATTTGAAAGACCACAAGGAAGAGTAGGGGTAGGCATAAGGAAGGACATTCTGTTTTACATGTAATTTTATTTTCCCTTCACCTTATGTAAGATGCTGATGGAAAGAGACAGAAAAGCAGCTCCAGTAATTTGTCAAACACAGACTCAGCACTGCACAGATAACCTCCATGTGATTCCCCAGCATTCACTTCATTCCTAAGCAGAGAAGCTCTCAGGGAAGCGTATGCCCACAAATTTTTTTTTTCTGATGGTTATGTTTACATAATATTCATTCCCCCCAAAACATTTAGATCTTATGTTGATTGCCACAATTGCCAGAATACACGTAAATTGAACTTAAATTCTGTGATGTTTCAACAACTAGAATACAGAACACAAAATAGTTTCTTTGCTCCTGAGATATGGTCTATATTCCTAAAACTATGCTTTAACAACCCAAACCTCAAACACATTCCCTAAAAAGGAACAGAATGGGCTGGAATGAAATTCTGTGACCTAAATCGTGATATTCTAGAACCTTCATTATCTCTCCATGTTGAAAAAATATGCCTCTTCCATCTTTTTCGTAGGGAGGGGAAAAAGTCTAAGGGTATTATTAGGATACTCCTATTTGTCTGATTATTTTTCCCTCTATATAATCTAGTCCTGGAGAATTCAACCGGAGCCTGACCCTGCTATAGCAGTTCATACAGGCTAGAGAAAATAAGTTATAAAGTACTGCTTCCAGATTCGTTGCTAAAATTCAAGAAGTTGAGTTAAACAAAGAGACCTTGAATCTCAGTGACCTGATCCTGGGTTTAAAGGACACAGACATACTAAAATAATCCCTGTTGATCACTGTTTTTAACGGAAACTGATTTACTGAATTTACAGGAACTTTCAAACACATATGTAACTTTATATTTACAACTCATATAGGAGATGTTAGTTGTTCCCATTTTACTGGAAATAAAACTGAGTCTCAAAATTGAAGAGCTACACAAGTGCACAGCACATAATCCCAGGGTTCTTTCTTTTACTCTACACTACGGGGTCTTTACCGAGTTGATTCTAATACATTAACAACCTCAGTAAAACGTCTGCTTGGAATATGGTGGTGAACACACACAGTGAGGTCACAGCAATGAGCCACAATTTTGTGTAAACCCCTCCCCTCACACCTCTTCTTGAGTGTGGAAACAGTGACTCATTTCTAACCGATAGAAGACGGCGAAGGTGATGGGGTGTCACTCCCATAATTCTGTTATGTTACCCAGACTGGAATGAGAGAAGTTTACTTGCTAGCTTCGAAGAAGTAAGCTGTCATGTTGTTAAGGGGTCATGTGGCAAGGAACTGTGGGCCCTTGCAGAGCCGAGAGAGGTCGCTAGCTGCCAGTCATCAAGAAAATGAATTCTGTCAAAATCTTAAATGAGTTTGGAAGCAGATTTTTCCTTGGTCAAGCAAGCCTCCAGATGAGAATGCACCTGGCTGACACCATAACTGAGACCCTTAGCAGAAAACATACCTATGATCAGTCTGGCCTCCGGGCCCCTGAAAACTGTGAGATAATAAATGAGTGCCGGGTTAAGTCACTAAATTTGTGGTAATTTGTTATGCAGCAATAGAAAACTAATACAGATTCATCTATCTTTACAATATATGGGTTAAAAACAAAACAAAACATTTATTTTTAGAGAGATAGAGAAAGAGAGAGAGCACAGGAGGGAGAGGCAGTGGAGAAAGGAGAGAGACTCCCAAGCAGCCTCCGTGCCCAACACGGAGCCCGATGCGGGGCTCGATCCCGCAACCCTGAGATCATGACCTGGGCTGAAACCAATAGTCAGATGCTCAGCGGACTGTGCCACCCAGATGCCCCTACAATATATGGGTTTTAAGCACAAAAGGTACAAGCTCCTACATTAAATATCTGTGCAGACTGAAGAGTGAAACTGCCTTTTCTATGGTAATGCCCTTCTGAACAGAGCGAAGGCAATCTGCTTAATGATATTCATCTGTGCCAGTCTATAAGGAACAGGCTTTCCACCCCCTCAAGGAATGCTGACGAAAGATGAGCTTTTAACAGTTTCTCTCTATGGAATGCAAGTGTTCCAAAAGCAACCAGCAACATATTGGCATTACACGTTTCAACATGAAACCAGAGGCTCTGAAGTTTGGTGGGAAGTCAGGATTTCTTGACTTCCAAGATGGTAAGGCGAGTCAGAGTTTAAAATGGTCCTCCTCCCCCTCTCTTCTTGTCCTTCCCCTTCAAAAGTGTAATAAACACTTTTTTTTTTTTTTTTTTTTTTCTAGGGCTGAAAGAAATCTTGATCCTCACGAATTCTTCCCTTTACCATACGATGCTGTGCAAGTCTACACTGACACCAACAATTAAGTTCAGAGCAACAGTTTTGGGGAATGTCTAGTGGCCGTTATATGCCGAACTGCCACTGTCTACATGGAGAATTTCTTGTTTGCTTTGGTAAGAGTGAGAGGACACCAGAATGGCCAACTGGCAGAAACAGAGGCGCTATTACTCTGTTTCGTTCCCTCTGCCACAATAGTTTTAGAATTGTCTTACCGCTCTAAGAATGTAATATATTAGTTTGACAGCAAAGATGAGCATACAACAACAACAAAAACAACATTCCCTGAAGCTACAAATTAGTCGCTCCTGTCTGTTTTGGAGACTTGTAGGGCTGATGAATTCAGTATTTGGAAAACACTGAAATTCGTTTTCATTCTCAGCTGTGATGAGGGAGTTGGGTCATGAGTGAAAGTTCAGTTATACAATCAGAGAACAGATTCTGAGCCGCCATTGTGAACAATGAACTGACCTAAGTTTTATGTGCCAGGCAATGGCTCTTAACCTTGACTTCTCAATGAAATCCCTAGGGAAACTACAAAATGCTAATGCCTGGGGCTAGGATGTGGCCTAAGATTTCTTAAAAGCTCTCAGATAATTCCAATATGCACCCACAGGTTGAAAGCCAGTCAAATAAGCGAAGCAACATGGGTAGGGAAGCTCCTCAGGAAGACTGCAATTCAATTCAGTTTAATGAATTAAATTTTGAACCCTCAATACACAATCAAAACTCTTCCTTGACAAGTTAATGGTATTGGAAGATCCCCTTTTCACCTTTCATGCTTCTTTGCTCTGCCTACCAGGTAATCTCTTTCTTTGCAGGACTAGTTTTCAGTCTCTTCCTCTCCTTTCTGACTCCTGACAGGGTTCTGGGCAACTCCAACATTTTGTGTGTGTGTGAAAAAGACATTAAAAAAATTCATTTGTTTATTCATTCAAACAATATTTATAAACACCCACTCTGTTCCATGTATTGTTCTCGACACTGGGATACAAAACAAAAGATTTCATTCCTGCCCTTAAAAACTGAGGATCGAATGGGAAGGCAGATGGAGCTTCAAACCATTAACGTACCTTTCCCCTTGTCAAGGTGGGTACAGAGTGCAGGAGGACAGTCTGATCAGGTAAGGTGAAGAATGCTTTGCAGGTAGAAACTGAGCTAATCCTTGAAGGATAAATATTACTTTGCTGAGTGAACACAGGGGATAGCTTCTTGTGGTGAGAATGAATAGCTAGCCTGTACAAAACTAGGGAGGTATGAAAGAGAATTGTGAATCCTGCACCAGACACAGTGAGTTTGTGGGAGTAGAGGAAGCAGAAAAACAAAAGTGAGGTATGGAAAAGGGTCATCATGCTACACAACACCTGAATGGTTGATTCGGTTCTTAGCAAGAGCCGCACATTGTCTACGCACCTTGTAAGTATTTTCTTACTTAAACTTCATGGCACACATATGCACGAGATACAATTATTCTCATGTATAAAGGAGAGAATTGAGGCCTAGAGAGGTCAAGAATGTTGTTCCAGGTTTTAAGCAGCAGTGGCTAGCTCTTATTTGGTCAGACTCCAGAAGCTAAGCATCATCTGCTCCACTACCACTGTCCCTTAAAAAAAAAAAAAAAGATTTTATTTATTTATTTGAGAGAAAAGAGAGAAAGAGAGCACAAGTAGGGGGAGGGATGGAGGGAGAAGGAGAAGCAGACTCCCTGTTGAGCAGGAAGCCTGATGCGGGGCTGGATCCTAGGACCCTGAGATCATGACCTGAGCCCAAGGCAGACGATTAAGCAACTGAGCCATCCAGGCGCCCCTATACTGTCCCTTTCAAGGAGAGAGTGAGACAGCTAAGAAGGTGCCAAATTTATAACTGTAATAATGACCTCCAATGGGAACTCTTTGCTATATTTCATCATCTATTTCTTCTTTGGATTATTAAATTAATTCTCTCCCCCCATAATAATTCCCCCTCACGTTGGTCTTGGGTGTGACCTATGCATCAAGATTTTTAAAAGTTCCCCAGATAATTTTTTTAAAGATTTATTTTTATTTATTTTAGAGTTGGGGGGAGGGGCAGAGGGAGAGGGAGAGACAGTCTTAAGCAGACTCTGTGCTGAGCGCAGAGCCTGACGTGAGGCTCGATCCCACAACCCTGAGATCACAACCTGAGTGGAAACCAAGAGTCAGATGCTCAACCAACAGCACCACCCAGGTGCCCCTGCCCCCACATAATTCTAATGTGCACCTAAAGGTTGAGAATGAATGGACAAGAGATGCAAAGCATGCGTAAGGAAGCTCCTTAGGGAGCTTGCAATTCAGTTCTGTGACCATCTGCTCTTAGAACCCCTGATTCCACTAGATCTTCTTGGATGCTACAACTTTCTGCTAGGGGAAAACATTTCATTTAGTGCCAAGAAGTCTCAATCTATCTGAAAGCAATGGCATCCATTTTAAGCATTAATAGGGCATCAAGAGAAAATTCTGAGGTTGGAATCTCTGGAGAAATCTAATGATTTTTAAATACCTTCCTGTATTGTTAAGGTATGGTCCTTGTGACCACAATTAAGAAATTACTATCGTGATGACAATGACAAAAGTGAAATTCTTTATTTTTTCCTATTCAGCTTTTATAGCAATCCATATCATCTGGATATTTGCTGGACTGTGTGCTCAAGCCAAAGATTAATCTTTGTGGGGAAAAACATTTAAAAGCAATGCATGTTGGGGCACCTGGGTGGCTCAGTCAGTTAAGTGTCTGCCTTCAGCTTAGGTCATGATCCCGGGGTCCTGGGATCGAGCCCCATGTGGGGCTCTCTGTTTATTGAGGATTCTGCTCCTCCCTCTCCCTCTCCCTCTCCCTCTGCTGCTCCCCCCTGCTTGTGCTCCCTCTTTCTCTGTCAAATGACTAAATAAAATCTTTAAAAATAATAAAAAAATAAAAGCAATGACATTTAATTCTAGAATTTAAAATCTTCTTCTGAGTAAGAAGACATTAGAAGGAAAAAAATGATATCCATCTGATATCTGAGAGAATCTGGCTTTGAGTCAGAGAGATGAAAGAGGAGAGAGGAGAAGAGAAGGAAAAAGAGAAGGAGAAAGAGAAGGAAGCTGCTTGATTCAGAAAAAGGAGGAGTGTGGGTGGCTTAACTGGTTGAGGGTCTGACTCTTGGTTTCGGCTCAGGTCATGATCTCAAGGTCATGAGACCGAGCCTACCCCCCTCCATCGGGCTCTGCACTGAGCGTGGAGCGTACCTGAGATTCTCTCTCTCCCTCTCCCTCCGCCTCTCCTCCCCCACCCTCGCACACTCACACTGTCTCTCTAAAATAAAATTTAAAAAAAAAAAAAGGAGAAGAAATTAAAAAAAAAAAAAGGAAACACTTGGAGACTACTTCACAGCCATATAAGATAAGTGACAAAGAACAGGCCCTGCTAATAATGAAAATAAGCTGCCAAAGTCCAGGACCATCAGAAAATAACAAAGCATTTAATTATACAGTGACAGTTGCAGCGCTGGGGACTTCCCGGAGATTAATGGAGCAGCTGGGAAGAGTCGATGGCCCTAGGGACAGCCGAAATGATCCCAGTGAATGAATAATACCCAGGAAAAGCCTCTTGTTAACTTCGCTATTAAAAAGAAAATGGAGGAGGACGTGGGTGCTTGGTTTGTTTTCTCCTTTTTCTTCCTATTAAAAAAAAATTAACACGGGATAGTTTGGTTTCAATTAAGATTCCTACAGAGATAATTAGACTGTCTAGTTTATCTCTCACTATTCAAGTCTCTTAACCATGGATAAAAACTTCTCCACTACCCCAGGCTAAACTGGAAGTTTGGATCAAGATAATTTTTGAAAATGTGGGAAGGGCAGAAGAATAGATGTTATAAAAAAATGAGCTTTTAAGAGGTAGTAGAAGAGGCGTTCAGGTCAAGAAGTAGGATCAAGGCTGAAAGGAACCCCAAGTAAAAGACACGATTCTTTTTGGAGAACAAGGCTTACAGTGTATGGAGAGTAAATACAATATTCAGAACAACCAAATGCTAAATATTAATATAGTAACACAAAATTTAAATTTGATTTGACTGGCAGCCATAAAGTTTCTTAGGTCTGGGGTCTTAGCACCATCACTAGTTGGCTCATTCATCAATGACCAGCCATACCACTGTTAGCTCTTAAGTGTGACGATGTCAGGAACAAATGCAAATTAAAGCCAAATATATTTGCTGCTTCTTCTAGGTCATTTGGATATTTTTAATAGCAAAACTAAATACTCTGAGACCTTTTCTTTTTAATTGTCCTAGGATTCCAAGGAAGTAAGCCTTTATTATTCTTTTATAGGATTACATCTTGCTTTCCTTTGCATTATCAGGAAATAAACAGATACCGAAGACCCAAAGACCTAGAAAATTTATCCCACCAGAGTAAATAAGAATAGAGGATGCCAAGCTGGGTCATAGAGTTCCAGAGCTAGAATGGGTTCTTAGATAAGTAGTCTTATTTTAAGGATGAGGAATAGATATCCAGAGAGATGGATTACTTGCTTAGCCCAAGGTCACAAGGCTAATCAGTGGCAAAGTCAAGACCATAACTTCTGTCTCCCACCCCCACCCAATCCAAAGTTCATGTACTTCCACCAACCAGTATTTTCTTTTCTCACATGGCCAGCTTTAATGTCTCCTTGGTGAAGAGATGTTTATCTTTCATTCTCTAATAGGATAGGCTTTCGTCAAAGGACAAGAAAGCACACTCTGCTCAAAGATCCAAGCTTGGGTAAGCACTGTCAGTTAGAAAAGCTCACAATGTTTCTACAGATATAATAAGGAAGTTACACAAACACATGTACAAAGATTTCTAATCTATTGACATTCTTCTTTGATCATCATGCATGAAGAAATGCCCAGAAATGAGGCAGTATAAAGTATATCAATGAGAAGGGAATGTTCTTTGGGATCCGTTCTTACTCCAACACTAATTCCTATGCTAATTTATCTTCTCTAAACTTTGGCTTTACCAAGTAATGGAGATATATTTTACATACTTAATGTGAAGATAAAAATTAGATAATTGTAGGATCCCTGGGTGGCTCAGTCAGTTAAGTGTCTGCCTTCAGCTCAGGTCATGATCCCAGGGTCCTGGGATCAAGCCCCACCGTCAGGCTCTCTGCTCAGCAAGGAGCTGGCTTCTCCCTCTCCCCCTGCTTGTGTTCTCTCTCTCTCTGTCAAATAAATAAATCTTTTTTAAAAAATGAGATAACTGTATGTAGCACATAATGAGTCCACATGTGTGTTTATACCAATATCATATTAAAATTGTATTTAGCATGTAATGTATAATCAATAGTAAGATTTTATTTGTTCTTCCTTAACAGAGCTTTTCCAGGCAAAATGATAATTATTAGAGAGAAATAAATGTTCTAGAAAGGGAGGAACATATGATCCCTTCCACAGTTTTCCACTCACCACTGGCAGGAGTTAAGAGAACACCCTAAACTGCCATGTCCTCTCAGGTAAAGAGAGAGAGAGAGAGAGCCCCTGGTCTCTTGACATCAGTTTCCCATATTGTCCCTCTTCCTGGTAAGTCAAATAGAACTTTCTGTGATGATGGAAATGTTCTCTATTTGCCCTGTCCTACCCGAATTATTGAAATAGCCACCTCTTTCCCTGTCCCACCCTTGTTTCAAATCTCTCTGCCTTAAATACACACCCTATTGTATTCTTAGCATAGAAATTAGAGTAGTACTGTTAAAATATCAACCATATCATATCACTGCTCTGCTTAAAATATTCCAGTGGCTTTTCATCTCACTGCAGTAAGTCAAAGTCATTACACTGACCTATAAGAACCTATATGGTTTCACTACCTTCAAGGATCTTCTCCGACCTCTTTTTCTCCACTCCACTCCTCTCCTCTCCAACTAAATTGGCCCCTTTCTCAGTGTCCTTGCATACATAGGACCTTTGCACTTATTGTCCCCTTTGCCTGAAATGCTCTTTATTCAGATAATCAACCTTAAGACTCACTCCCTCGCTTTCTTCAGATCTTTGCTTAAATGACATCTTCTCATTGAAATCTTCTCAGATCACTCTTTAAAATTGTAACCTTCAACACTCTGTCTCTAGTCCCATCTTTATTTTTTCAATTACAGCTATCATCATTTGACATAATTTGCATTGTAAATATTTGTTTTCTTACTACATCTCTTCCCCTTTAGAATGCAAATTCCATTGTTTTTAACTATTTTGCTCATTGCTATATTTCCAGAGCTTGGGCGGTGGCTAGCATCCAGTAGGTGGTAAATAAACATTGGTTGAATAAATGGTTCTAAAGCTAAAATATTAGGAAGAAGGAGCTTCTGAGAGAATTTGCATGACCTGCACCAAAAGTGAGGGCTAACAAGTGGAGAGCTTGGTGAATCTCATCGTCAAAAGTTCATGGGAAAGGCAGAAAGCCATAGCCCTCTAAGTTATCACCAATTTCAGTAAGGATACTGAGAAGGAAGCTCGACATTAAGAAATTTCTATAATTTTGGGCGCCTGGGTGGCTCAGTCGGTTAAGCGACTGCCTTCGGCTCAGGTCATGATCTCAGGGTCCTGGGATCGAGTCCCACATCAGGCTCCCTGCTCTGCGGGGAGCCTGCTTCTCCCTCTCCCACTCCCCCTGCTTGTGTTCCCTCTCTCGCTGTGTCTCTCTCTGTCAAATAAATAAATAAAATCTTTAAAAAAAAAAGAAATTTCTATAATTTCTTAGAATGTGTGCATCCTCAAATATATTATTTTCATAACAATCTATCCATTTCTTAGTATTAACTTAAAATGTTAATTTTCTTAGCAACAGTAAGACAGGGAGGAGTTGAGGGTACACTACATAGAGTCCAGATTAAAGATGAGATTAGGGGGTTCAAAGAACCATAAGAGTTAAAGCAGATGATAATATCTTAAATAAAACCCAAACACCCCTTTGGTCCATAGTGCCTGTGGTAAGGGACATAGGAGAACATGGGAAACCAGCTGGGGTCTACAGTGGGTCCTCAGAGGCAAGACCTTTGGGATGCTCAAACACCTGAAAACCAATGTCATTGGTAATGGGGTATGTACACATTATCATTCTAGAGAGATCCAAAGGTGGTAAGGTGTTGCTTAGTTTGTAAATTAACCCACTTAAAATACTAGAACCAAAGAAAGTTTTTGATATTTGGAACATCTGGCTTAACTTCCTGGAAACATAAGGATAGATAAAAACAAAAAGAAAGACCCTTGGTTTAAGATTCTAATAATGGACAGATCGAAAGATAGAAAATACAAAAGAGAGGACAAAGGCATCTGGAGCAAGTAGATTCCATTTCTGTGACTGCATAACAAATTGCTACAAATTTAGAGGCTCAAAACACCCTTTATTATCTCATAGTTTCTTGGGTCACAAGTCTCAAAAAGACTACAGCATCATTTGGGACTGTGGTCTCATCAGAGGCTTGACTTGGGCAAGATCCACTTCTAAGCCTCTTCAGGTTGCTGGTAGAATTCTATTCATGACACTTGTAGGACTGACACTCTTTTTTTTTTTTTTTTTTTTTGGGGGCTGTCCCCCAGGGGTCACCATCAGCTCCTAGGGGTTACCCATCATTCTTTGCCATGCAGCCCTCTCACAACATGGTGTTTTACTCCTTCAGAGCCGACACAGAGGTCTCTCACTTCAGTTGGCTGAGACGGAGTCGTACGTAATGTAACTTAATCACGGAAGTGACATCCCACTCTTGCCATTTTCTGTTGGTTAGCAACAAGTTACAATTTCTGCCCAAACTCCAGGAAAGGGGTCATGACTCATTAGAAGTGCTCTCCGGGTGTGTCTGTCACACCCACATAAGCACATCATAGATCTCCAGACGATTATGTTGGAATCACAGGCTGCCACTGCCATACATGATAGCGTGGATCTATGTGTAGACTAAGAAATGACTGACAGATTTGAGATGGGGAAGTGAACATTCTAAACAGTAGGTGCTCCCTCTCCTTCGCCACCATCACACAATGAATCATTAACTTCTTTCATGATACCCTCCTGAAATCTCTCAAATCTGTCTGCTTTCTCTATAAAACTCACCATGGGTCAAGGTCATTGCCATCCCTTACCGGGACTGTTAGAATGGCTTCCTAATTGGCCTTCCTGCACTTCTACCCCATCCCTCTATAATCTATTCTTCACACAGAAGCCAGAGGGATTTTTTAAAAATATAAATATGGTAACATTGCTCCCCAATTAAAGCTCTTTATTGGCTGCCCCTCACATTTTCATTACAAACTTCTTAACACAATCTGGTTTCTGCTTAACCTTTTTAGCTCCCCTTGAACTCCATGATCCATTCAAGTTAATAATGTTTGTTGTTTTATCAAAATGTCCATCTTTTCTCTTGCCTCCACTCTTGCTCTGCTATTTCTTCTGCCTGAAACATATCCCTATGCCCCTCCTGCCTCCTCTCTTCCCAGACAATCCAGACTTGCTAATTGGTATTCATCTTCAGCTCTGGGATCTCGGATCTCCCAAGCCTATGTTAAGTGCTGCTTCTGTGTTTCCCCACAGAACCATGTACTTCCCTTTCCCTAGCACTTGTTGCTGTATCAGAATGCACCTGGTTTATTAGCTGCTAAATCCCTAAGATGAACAGTGATTCAACTTAGTCACTGCTGAGTAGCTGTTGAATGAACAAATGACACATTTTATGATAAGCAGCTATCTTGCCACTGTCCCAAATGCCTTACATTTACTTTCTAGCGTTGAAAAGTAGAGAGAGATAACTAAACATCACGTACACAAAGACTTTTTATGTTGAGATAATTTTAGACTTACAAGAGTCATAAAAGTAGTACAGAGAATTCTCTATTCCTTTCACCCACATTCATGTAATGTTAATATCTTACATAACAACAGCACAATGATCAAAACTATGAAATGAACATTGGTACAATACCATTAACTAAACTACAGATTTTATTTGGGTTGTACTAGTTTTTTCAATAATGTCCCATTATTTTCCCCTTCCAGGACACAATTCAGGATCCCCTGCTGCAGATGGGACTGTCACGTCTCCCTAGTCTCTTCCAATCTGTGACAGTTCCTCAGTCTTTCTTTGTCTTTCTTGACCTTGACACTTTCTAAAGAGTATTGGCCAGCTCTTTTATAGAATGTCCTTCAACGTGGGCTTGTCTGTTGTTGATCCATGATCAGATATGAGGTTATTGGAGTTATTGGAAAGAATGCCCCTGAGATGATGTGCCACTCTCAGGGCATCAGATCACTATGGCGTTATGCCTTCTTCCCAGTGATGCTAACCTTTAGGACTTGGTTAAGGTGGTATCTGCAAGGTTTCTTCACTGTATAGTTACTATTATTCCCTTTATAATTTTTTTAAAAAATATTTATTTATTTATTTCAGAGAGAGAAGCAAGTGTGAGGAGGGGGAAGAGCAGAGAGAAAGAAACTCAAGTGACTGTGCTGAGTGCAGAGCTTAACTGAGGCTCGACCCCACAACACCTACATCATGAACTGAGCCAAAATCAAGAGCCAAATGCTCAACCAACTGAGCCACCCAGGCGCCCCTGTTCCCTTTATAATTAATAAATGTTTATTTTAGGGATGAAACATTCAGATTATGCAAATATCTTGTTTCTGCTTGAACTTTTATCCACTAAACCCATCCGTGGTTGCCTGCAGCAATTCCCACCATGGTGTTCAAGTGTTCTATTTCCTTTGCTCATTCTTTCCTAATTGGAATTGCTTTATAAGGAAGGCTTGTCATTTCTTCTTCTTTTATGTCTTTAGTCACTTATTTGTTTATATCAATATGGACTCAGGGATATCCATGTTTTCACCTTTGGTTATAATCAATACTATTATTGGATTTATGTTCATATTTATTTTGTTCAAATGGTTTCACCTCTCACCAGTGGGAGCCCTTTCAAGTTGGTAGACATGCTTTCAAGCTCTCCTGTTTTTCAGTACTTCCTTACTTTCTGACACCATAAGATATCCCATGCTCATCTTTCATTTGCCTGCCCCAGCCCTGGAACCAACCACTTCTCCAAGGAATCCTGGTTCCTTTTATTAGAGGATTATACCTACCTGTCTGAACTCTGCACCCATTCCCACACTCCCTGCACTGGAGTCCTCTCTTCTGTTTCCCCTTACTATGACCGTTTTAGAAACCTATAAGGGCCCATGACATAATAACGGACATATGGCAATACAATATAGTAGAAAGTGTGCTGAATTTAGAGCTGGAAGACATTTCTGATAATCTGGCATTTTAACCCCGAGTCTGGTTTGGACAGAAAAGATATTGTAAGCAAGAGAAATTATAAATATCACTGCAAATGAGAGAAAGCTGCCTAAGAACACTTGGCTATGATTTCTCCTGCAAGCATTCTCATGTTCCTTAATTTCAATTGGAGGCAAAGGATTCAGGTTATTATTATACTATAAAAAGGAGTGAATCAGTGAAAAGCGCCTGGCTTCTTTTTAGTCTCTACTTTCCCACCCCTCCCCCGAAAGGATTTGAATTTGAGATTTCACTTTGCCAGCAGGAAAAAAAAAAGTAAGTACCTTTATAAAAACAATCAAAACAATGACTCACAAACTCTGTGCAAGGATTTAAGATTATTTTCCTGTTTTGAGACCTTTGGGGGGATTATGCTAAATAATATGCTTTAGGGTAAAATAGAGGGTGCAGCTGTAGAACATCTATGCTTGCATGACACACATTCACAGGACCCAGGCTGGACTCTAAATAACAAACACTGATTTCCTTCAACAGCACATTCCAGGCCTGCTATTAAGGGAGCGAAGACAAGAGACATTTAAAAGTCTGATCATAAAGGATCATTTAGAAGTCACTGGAAACTGATCTTTGGAAGCACTCTTTCTCTACTTTCTCATATATGGTCTGTTGCTCCCCAGGTCTCAAAATATATAGGTTCTCCCCTCAGAACCTATGCTTTTGAAAATAGCTTTTATTAGGCTGAATGTTTCTAATTAAGGGGGGAAAAAAAGAAGAAGGCTGATCTCTTGAAAAAGGTTGGTGTTCAGTAAAATCTATACTAGGAATGCTTTGCTCTTTTACTAGCATTCCATTATCTCAGATTCATGCACTATATACACAGTCTTGGTGTTGTTTAAAAGCCTGGAGCCCATCTCTTCCAGGAATGCTTAACATGATGTCCAATTTACAGCTGCCAAGAAAGGAGTTCTATTTTGCTTTATTGGTTAAAAGCAATTTGGTTGACTACAGCAGGACCTCTCACTGTGTCCATGCTTCACCCTCGATTGCTGCACCATACTGGGTTGATGGTCTGACTTGATGAAATGCACAAAGAAAATCTTACTAGTGGGGTCAGGTTCCCCAGGTACTATTTCCACAACCATTTCAATATCCACCATCTCTGCAACACCGATTTCCAGGTTGTCAGATGGCATGGGGTGACATGTCAAGGGTTCAGCCCTTCATCATGCATCAGAAATGGAATGTTTTTGTTTTGTTTCTTAAGCATCTTCATATATTGTCTTCCAATATTCAAAGGTTGAATGTACTCCCCAGAAAGTCAGAGCATATCAAATTAATGCTTGCAAAGTGACTTGGGTAAAGCCCTCCTGAACATCATTATAGTCATGGCTAATGAACCAGTAACTGCTGACATGGAAAGATTCTAATTGGCCACCCAGAGATGGTGGCAGAATTGCCGAGATTCCCACACTGCCTTCAAGAGGGTTGGCTATGGGCAAGGGCCAGTATGGCTGAGGATTAGCCTAACGCGGTAGAGATGCAACAAGGTGCAAACTCTATGAGACCACCTCACCTCTCCTTTCCACCTGACTCACAAGGGGCACTGCCCCAGATGCCAAGAGTGCCTAATTAGGAAATGAAGTGTTGGATCATCAGAGACAGGTCATTATTAATCTCTCAGTCTTTCCTGCCCACTTATTTTCTGCCTGCTATGTAGGTGGCCTTCACTCTGATCTGGGGATGATTGTGTCTCCTGGTTCTGAAACCACTCATGGAAAATCTCCACTTATTTTCTTAATGCACAACAAGTTTGGCTGGTTTCTTTTCTTTTTTTTAACCTGTTGGTTTAGTTAATTACCAAAATCCATCAGCATTTATTTGTCTCAAATTGAACTGAGGTCAAAAGAAAATCAGTTCAGGAAGGTGGGAGGAAATCAGTGTTGGCTGCCATATGGCACCAAACTGAGGCAAGCAGATACCTAGAAGTTGCATCACGGATGATAAATACGCTGTTCACATGCCATCCTCCTCCCCAGAAGGCTTGCAGCTTTGCTTACCATCCTGAGTTCCTGTCACCAAATCATACTTAAATTGGATTTATGGACAACTTAAGGTGGAGAGCCACTCAATCAGATGGTTTGGTGTTTTACGTATCTTGAGATACCTCAAATAAGCTGGAGGGACAAGCATGCAGAAGGGACATAGCTCTCTACCCAGAATGCTCAATGGGCTGCCTGCATGCTTCACCCAAAGCAACACTCTCCAAGCTGTGTGACCTTTGACTACCTGAGGAATATGAACCAACGAATTCTCTCCTCCCTTCAAGACATTTAAAATCTGGGAAACTGGCTATTCCTCCACATTTTACGTCAGTGATCCCTCTGCAGTCAACAATTTCTTGATCAGCATCCATTCTAAGTCAAGTTAGAAAGCAGCGCAGGCTGCTTTCTAACTAGAGATATGTAGGATGGGCACACCATCCATCCCAGGGACATGGTGTGGATGAAGAGCTTTGGTTTATTTATGGAAGAAAGAAAAACATTTTGTTCTACCCAGGCACAGCTTTTCTGCCTAAAGAGGGGACCCTGGCTTCCTGAATGAAGGTAACGAACATGATCAGCTTGCTACAAAGGCAGAGACGTGCTAGAAAATGACACCTTGTCTTAATTTCTTTTCCCCCAGAGGAAGTATTTCTCAAACAGATGCAAGCCCAAGCTGGGGCTTCACAGGAGGGACTGCCCTCGAGTTTTAAACCCTGGTGTAAAGGTCAACCAGGTCTCCTCTCCTTACAAGATTGTGGACCTCGCACCCAAAATATGCTGAGTCAATTCAAGGAAACACATGAGTGAAGAGAAAGCTTTCGGTGATTGGTGACTATTTCGTTTACACTGAAAACACAACCCATGTCACCTCTCCGGGCTGAGAAATTGTTTTTAAAGACCCGCAGAAGAAATGATTCCCCAACAGCTGTCGTAGTTCATTCAAAGAAAGGGACTTTCTACATTATTGTACTGGAGAAGAAAGGGTATTCGTCAGCATTCACTGCACACTTTATATTTTATAAATACTGTGTAATCCTTCTGAATTGATGCCACTGAAACAGACTAGTCCTGGGTGAGAATGAGAAGAGAAGTGAAAGCAAGGCCGGGAACAAGGGAGAAAGGTTCTAACCATAAAACAAGATCAAGGGCTTCAATCTCATGCAGAATAACAACTGCTAACATTAAGCATTTATTAGTTGTCAGGCACTGGTCTAAGTACGTTCATCGATGATTCCTCTTAATACTTACAAAGACAACCGAGGCAGTCTTTTATTCTGCAAATATTTACGGAGCACCTACAGTGTGTCAAACACTAGTCTGGCCGCTGGGGCCGTTGCCCTGGTCCTAACACACAAAAATGCCTGCTTTCTGTAGCTTACGTTGCAGCGCAGCCAGGAAGTGGTGCAGCCAGGATTTGAATCCAAGAAGTCTGGCTACTGAGCTGTAAAATTATTATAGTCATTAGCAAGGTATCATAAAATGCAGCCTCTTTTGGAGGTCAATGAGAATCTCATAAATCCCCAAGAGTTACATGTAAAACAATTGGGAGATATTTGCGTTCTCTGACTGATACTATTGGGCTGCTGAAATTGAACTATTCTTGACTAGAACAGTCTGAGCAGGGCTTAGAACTGAAGAGGGCTAACATTTGCAGTCAGCGCTCCCGGAAATCCAGTCCTGGCTCTGCCATTCACTACATCTCGGCTTTTGGGCAAGCTGTTAAACCTCTCGGAGCCTCCATTTACTCATCAGTAAGATAGAGATCATAACAAGACCTAAATCGCTATGCTATGGCGAGCCATTAAATGACATGTTATAAGTAAAGTACTTTGTCAAATGCCTGGTGTTCTATGAAGGAAGCTATTTTCATTATTTACTGTTTATGGGCCCTCAAACCTAGACAACAGAATGTTCTCATGAAGCTCACTTAAGTCATCTTAGGAATGTGAGCCCTGCACCTTATAAATTCCTGACTATACAGACCGAGGTACACTGTCTTCAGCATGTGTGCACAGGGGGTGGGGGGGCGGTGCAGAGAAAAAGGACAGGCTGCCCTGCATTACCCAGGGCACCATTTAGCCTGACTCAGAGGCTGAGCAATGTTTATCGGGGAAACTGGTTTTTATCCTCTGCCACCAGCTTTGCTTCCTTTAGGTGTCTGCCCTCAGAAAGCCTGGGTTATCTAGGGCCCATAGATAACCAAGATGCCTAAAGATTGTAAACTGCTTTGTCTATGAGGATATCACTTGGCCTGGGTCCCCATATCCGATGCTTCAACCGCTGGCTCTATTTTCTCTGCTCTCCCTTTTCTCCCTTTTACTGTCTTCTCCCTTGGTGAAGATGCATCCATTGAGATATGCATGTGGTTTGAACTACTACGGATATAGCCTCCTCTCCTACACGTACCCTTCTCAAAGGCACCCCCTTCTTTACCAAGAGGGGTGCAGGACTCCAGTCCATCCAGGCCATGCCTCATTCAGATGATCACTCATTGTGATGCCCGAACTTGGAAACTGACTAGCTATGATTCTTCAGGCTTTTCATCATCTCCACCCATTTGGTGGAGACTTGGTCTCCTCCAAGTCTTACTTGGACTCCATTCCTGAGTTTTCACAGGCTATTTTGAACTTCAGGGTAAGGGAGCAAATGTGGACAAAGACTCAGAGAACTTATTCTGGGTAGAACATATTGATTCCCAGCAGCCTTTCACTGTATGTAGCCAAAGCTTCTAGGAGCCTCAATTTGCATGCATAAGAATCCAAATTATCACACATTTACTGCTCAACAACACAAATTTACCATCCCACACTTTTGTAGGTGAGAGGTCTGACAGTCACCAGGGCCTCTCTGGAGGCTATGGGAGAGAATCCATTTCCCTGCCTCCTCTGGCTCCCAGAGTTCACCCACATTTTTTTAGCCCATGGTTCCCTTTCTCTGTCCTCAAAGCCAACACCATTATAGCTCTGTGACCATTCCTTCTTAGTCACATCTCCCTCCAGCCTTGGCTTCTGACCTCAGCCTAGGAAGGTTCTTCAATTTTTAGGAATCATGGGATTAGGCTGGGGTCACCTGGACAATCTAGAATAACCTCCCCATGTCAAGGTTCATAACCTCACTCATATCTGCAAAGTCCCCTTTGCCATGTAAGATAATATATTGACAGGTTCTTGAGCTTAGGGCATATAGACATTTTTGGGGGGTCATTACTCTATCCATCACAGTGCTCTGTCGGCCCCCAAGGGGAGTTTCACATGAAATATATTCACTGCATCCTAAGGTCCTCAATATTCTCAATCCATTATACCTATTCATGGTCCCAAAGCTCACATTAATCTCACCAGTTCCAAAGTCCCAAATCTCATTAACTACCTCATATAAACCAGCTTTGGGTGAGGCTCTGGGTGGCAAAATATGGTAGTCTTTTCCCATTGTAAATGTTTTAAAATAACACAATTGCTAGTCTTTCTATAGTTAACACATTTTATCAAATGTTTCCATTTGGTGATGGCATTCGAAAAGAGCACGAGTGGGTTTTTCGTTTTGTTTTGTTTTGTTTCTGTATGCCCTCATAGGTCTACCGCATTCCATTTCAGCCTTTCCATTCTGTCTGCAGCCCTCTATCCCAGAGTAGAGGTAGTCACATTTTTTTCTTATATTCCCATATTCTAGACTAGAGGGAAAAGCTACATATGAGACTAAATGGAGACTAAATATTAAGCCCATTGGTATCTCAGAATTTTCCAGATGTTTCAAACCTAGGAAACACTACTATTCATAGAGGGTGTAGGTTTGGAGTTTTTGGAGTAATACTCTGAGTCAACACACACACATGCACACACATACACAGTACATGCATCAAGTAACAATGGAGGTTTGAAAATTATCTAATTTAATCAAATGGCTAGTCCAATATCTTTAAAATTCAGTTTTGTTTCCACCTTTATTGATATATCTTTATAGAAAAATATGCCAAGATTAAAATAAACTTAATATTTCTTGGAAATTACTTTCTTCATGTTTGCATTTGCTCCTCAATAAAACAAGACCCTTTCACGGTCATAAAACTACAGTAAATCTTGGGTCATTCGAACCATGACATGTAAGAAATGAACATATCAATAGTGTGAATTGTATCGGAACTCAATACAGGGTGCCTAGGACTTATAATAAACTTGACTGAGCAGCCAGGCAAAGGAGTTTGGGAGACTATGATGAATATTCTATAGGGGGTCAAATAAGATAGAAGTGTTTACTTACTAACTTTGGCAATGCAGTATTGCATGAATAAGAGTTAATTTTTAAAAGTCTTGTTTCATGATACCTTAAGTAAAATACATTTACCAAAGCTCATGTTTTCTCATGATGGTTGGTTTGAGAATTTCTTAATTTGTACTGAACAAAACCTCTTTTTTACTGAATCTGAAACTATGACCTGAAAAAACTATATGTAAAGTTTCCATTTGACATCACAGCTCTTTATGCCAATTATTCATCCAAAATAGCACCACCATAATGTAATTTTGAATAATCAATTATGGGATCAAAAATAATTGGCAACAATAAATGATAGTGGTCCCTTGCATTTATAAGAAGCATCATAGACTTTAACAATATTTATTGGCCTAGAAGTCTCCAGCAATAATTAATCATGAATTATTCATAGCAGATAAAGTATCTCGAGTTATCTGATGGGATCCAATCCTACCCAATCTGCCCTCACAAAATGTTTGAAGCCTTTTGGCATTTTGCCCTGTGGAGGAGCCTGATTCTTCCAGCTATTTGGTTCACAAGAACATCTTGTATTTCAGTGAAGAAAAACAACACTCTCCTATTGTGATAAATAATGAAGGAAATCTCTGCAATCCAATATTTTTAACACATAACATCATTTAAAAATTTTGACTTGACTATATATTTTCCTTAATGTTGACATGCTAGGACTTTCATGTCTTTAAAAAGCTTCTGGGTTTTGCTTTTGGGGCTCTTCCAGGTCAATTTATTAATGTATCCTCCCCTCCCACCGAGGATATTTAACGCACTTCACATTTTTCACATATTCAAAGTTAAGCTCTTCTGTCTTTCTTTATAATTTCCATCTTCCTCCCTTAGCACCTCCTTCACATACTTCTGGGCCTCAAAAGCCAAATAAGAGGCTTTAGCATGAAATCATAGGCCAAATTTGGAATAGAAATATTATTTTTAAAATGGAGCTGAATAAAAACGTAATATAAGGCCATAAGATCTCTTAGTAACGGAATCACCTTCTCTGTTCCGATTCCTCATTTTTCTCTAGTAACGGATCAAGTAAAGTAAAGTACTTTTCACAGATACTGATTAATCCAAATGAGTGTTCCTAAGTCATGAGGAAGAGAAGACAAGGGGGGAGAGGGGAAGAAAACACTCGTTGGGTATTTCTAGTATTGTGCTTGGCATTTTGTTATAAAATTTCCAAGTTTGGTGGATAAAAGGACATACAGTGAAGGCAAAGCATCTGGGTTTGAATTCCAGCTCTGCTGGAATCCAGTTGCCCCCTGTATGGGCCCACACAAATTATTTACTCTTTGGGTACTCAAGCTCCCTGTCTGTAAAAGAGAGACAGTAATAGGGCTAAATTTATAGAGTAGCTGTGATGATTATTTGGGTTCATGTGTGTTGTGTCCTCCAACAGTGGTTGGCTTATAATCTGTGCTATAAGCATTAGGTAGTTATTATGATTGCTGACTGTTATTAGATCTCATTTGGTTTGGGTGCACAACAGCCCGCATATAAGATGATGATTATCATTTGCATTTTACTGAAGAGGAAACTGGGGCTCCCCAAAGGTAAGTAAGCTGCCCACACACACAGTGAGTAAGTGATCTCTTGGGCTCCAAGCCTGTGCTCCTACACTGAAGGGAATGAGGACTGCTGAACTAGCTCTGGGCACCTTTTTTTTTTTTTTTAAAAAGATTTTATTTATTTATTTGACAGAGTGAGAGACAGGGACAGAGGGAACAAAGCAGGGGAAGTGGGAGAGGGAGAAGCAGGCTTCCCGCCAAGTAGGGAGCCCAATGTGGGGCTCGATGCAGGGCTCGATGCAGGGCTCGATGCAGGGCTCGATCCCAGGACCCTGGGATCATGACCTGAGCCGAAGGCAGCCGCTTAACGACTGCGCCACCCAGGAGCCCCATCTCTGGGTACCTTTAAAAGGACCTTTCCTGGGACTGAATCAGCAAAATTCTGAAAGCTCTTCTCCCTTCCTATTATTCAGTTCCTATCTCTTTCTTTTTTCGTTTTGTTGTCCTTTCCCCCCTTCTAATTCCTAACATTAATGACATATGTGAATTGGAATGAGGAAAACATCATAATTTTGAAAGATAAGAACTGAGAGGGAAGTCGTTCTGTTCCTCACCATAAAAATCCCATCAAACTTACAGGATTTTAGTGTCACTGCCTCCCTCAAGGTCTCCCCAAGTATTTCCCACTGATTTCTCTTCCTTTTCTCAATTCCTCTAGCATTTATGGCCTGAACTAAACTCCTAGGACATCTTATGTATGATCTAAATTGCTAAATTGCACACACCTCAATGTATAAATTTCTGATAATAAGTACTTTACCAGACTTCACCTTTTGAAAACTTGTGAAGAACTCCATCCTTTCTCAAAGGCTCTCCTTCTGTATCCCTCCCCAGTTGTCTTTCCAAATGGGCCCTGAGCCTGAATTGAGACAAAAATCAGTCATTCTAAGATCTGTAGCTTAGCGACATGCAATTGGCATTGTGTCCACATTAATTTCCCAGTTTTATAATGCCTTGTGGCTATGTAAAATGTTATCACCGGAAAGAGCTAGGTGGTGGGTACACAAGAACTCTCTGTACTGTTTTGCAACTCTGACAGTTTTTTAAAAACCATTTCAAGATTAAAAAATTGTAAAAGTCAATAGTCCTGCTGGAACACAAACTATTACTAGCTGATTTCTAATTGTAAGTCACACATATGCAACAAAACACCAAGGTCCCTGGAGACAAAAGCAATGATGTAGTTCTCTGGACTTCCCCCACAAATATTGACATTATTGATGGGAGGATGGAGAGAGTGGAAGAGTTGGAAACATAGGAGGAACTTCATACACATTTGTAAACTGATGAGTGGGAGACATAAGAAAGCACGGGTTAAATTTTGGGACTTGAGGATTCAAATGCATGGTTGCTATGCTCCTGTTTTCACCTCTTTTGGAACACTGTAGAGAAATTAATTCAAGATGTAAAATATCTGAATGGAAAAATGTCCCAGACATTGGAACAGATAACCATTACTCATACTACCATGCATGGTTGAGTCTTCCTTTAAAACCTCTAACTCAACAAGTGTTGCCAAATGACTAGGAAGCTGGCTCAGTTGTTAGATTCAGTTGTAATATATGGGGTTCACAATGCACAAAAAAGTCAAATCGTTTTCAGACAAATAAATATTCACAATTTTTAAATCTTATTTTTTGAATTTTTTTGGCTTCACCTCTTAAATTACTGCCCAATGGCATAAAACAAAAAAGAACTTCTAGAAATACTTTTAAAAAACCAGGAAATGCATCATTGAGAAAAAGATGTTATCTTTCCACCCCAAACAGCGGAAACTTACAAACTTTCGTCAATACTACCGGTCTACACACCACTGCATAAGTTTTACAAATGGCACCGTCAAAGAGCAATTTGAAATCATTTTTCCAA
This sequence comes from Neomonachus schauinslandi, assembly GCF_002201575.2. Classification (NCBI taxonomy): domain Eukaryota; kingdom Metazoa; phylum Chordata; class Mammalia; order Carnivora; family Phocidae; genus Neomonachus; species Neomonachus schauinslandi. The sequence goes on along the minus strand of NC_058407.1, from coordinate 89,654,799 downwards.
ATCATTGTTCCAGAAGAGAAACTACCTTACTTTAATTTGGTTCTGCATTTGCCTTAACTTGATGGGGGTGGAGCCTGGTGTCAATGAAAAGTTCAAGGTTATGGGTTCAATTCCTATGATGGTCTGCTTATCTTCTTTCAGTAGAAAGTTCCATACCATGGTCTTAGGCTATATGTTTAATTCCCAGACACTTAACAGTACAGTGTAGCTCAACCGACCCTTACTATTGCCCAACATCTCATCTCAAAACCAAAGCTCAGCATATCACAGTTGATGAGGCATATGCTTTTTCTTTTTTTTAACAGAACTTATTACACTATGGGAGTGAAAAATTCTCATTGTAAGGAACCTCAGAAAAACCTCACATTCGCTTTGCCCCATAGAGTATTTTTGCTCACTTAATCCACTCCCACTCGGATGCTAGCCTCGTGAGAGCAGACAGCCCATCTGTTTTATTTACCACTGCATCACCAGTATCCATGGCTGTGGCTGGCACCTACTGTTTCTGACAGGCAGTGGAGAAGGGCTCTAGTGGCCTCAAAGCTGAAAACACCTATTTTAAAGGGAAATTGAGTACTTAGCAAACGGAACACAATGGTTCCCCAAATGTGGTCCCCACACTAGCAACATCAGCGTCATCTGGGAACTTGTGAGAAATAAAAATTCTCTGACTCTACCACAGACCTACTGAACCGGAGCCTCTGGGGATGGGGTCCTGAAACCTGTACTTGAACAAGCCCTCCATGTGATTCTGAGGTAGGCTAAAGTGTGCTAGCTACTGGTATAACCCAACGAAGAAAATCTCTTCCCAAGCTCAGCTGGGATTTGCAGCAGCAGTTCTGAATCACATAAATTCAGCCATTTTAGTATAGATGTGTACATACAAATCCTGGATGAGTGTCTGAAAAGAGACTTTTTTTTTTAAGATTTATTTATTTATTTGAAAGAGAGAAAGTGTGTGCTCACGCTCAAGTTTGGCAAAGGGAGAGGGTGAGGGAGAGAATCTCAAGCAGACTCCCCACTAAGCATGGAGCCCATGTGGGGCTCGATCTCAAGACCCTGAGATCATGACCTGAGCTGAAATCAAGAGTTGGATGCTTAACCGACTGAGTCACCCAGGCACCCCTGAAAACCGACTCTCTGTAGAGAATAGATACTTGGACCAATAAAAGCTGATCATGGTCTTGCACTTTATACAGCGATGTACCTTGAATCCTAAGATAAGAATGTCAGACAGAAACAAGAAATGCTAAATAAAATATTAAACAAGGGATTATAACTGTAAGGTGTCCTCCCAGATCACCCTTTCTAAGGCAAATCTAAATAGAATGGATTTAATGAACATAGAAGTAATGTGATATGCTGGTATAATGTCCCCACACTTAGAGCCAAAGACCTTTTTCTTTATGGGCTGTAAATTACCCAAAAATTCACTGAGATTCTTAATCATTTCAATGAGCTAAATAATACCAAAGTGGAAAATTCTATGATGGAATAAGAGCATCAAGGCCCCATAATGTTCTAAAACCAACATATTTCTAGAAGACAGAAAATAGAGAAAGATGATACATATACTAGATCCAAAAGTCTCCGGATAGGCCAGAGGAATAGATGAAATCTAACAAAACAGTATTTAAGAGGATGAAAATAAACTTCTACACCTGGAGTAAACATATACAAACTCTAGATTTGGGAAGATTTGACATAGCAACAGCATATATTAGAAAAACAAAACAAAACAAAAAAGCAACGAAAAAAAACAACTTCATTTGCAGTCTCTCCATGAGCCAACATTGCATCCACTGTTACCCATAAAGCAACAATGACCTCAGGACGTCTTAGCAAAAGCAGGGTATGTTCACAGATTCACAGTTGTGCTCTGATCTGGTCTGGGGTTCCCACTTCTGAAATGTCTGCATTCACTTCCAGGCCCCCCACTTCATGGAGTGCTCAGATCCAGTAAAACAGCTAGGATGGTGCTATGACAAGAAACCACACTCTCTGTAGGGCGAATGAAGTAACTATGAATAACTAGACTGTGGAAGAGAAAACTCAGCATGGGGCCAGGCATGCTAGCTGTCTTCAAATGTGTTAAGGGCTGTCATAGGAAGAGGCATTTAAAATGTCCCGTGTAACTCTGAGGGTAAGCTTAAAGTCAACAAGTAGAAGCTAATGAACCACTTTTGGTTCCAAAGGTAAAGTAACAGACAGGAAGAGCTGTTGTGATAGTTTTATGGGCCAGTTTAGCTGGGCTGACCTGGTGGTGTCCAGTTATTTAATCAAACATTACTGTAAGAGTAACCGTGAAGGTATTTTGTAGATGTGGTTAACATCTACAGTCAGTTGACCTTAAGTAAAGGAGATTAGCTTTAATAATGTGGGTGAGCCTCATCCAATTACTGGAAGGACTTTTGTTCAAAAGCTGACGTTTCCAGAGTGAAAGAAATTCTGCCACAAGATTGCAACATTAACTCCTGCCTGAGTTTCTGGCCTGCCAGCTTGCCGTACTGATTTCAGGCTTGCCAGCATAAATAAACAAACAGATAAATAAATTGCGTGCGTGCGTGTGTGCGTGCGTGCGTGTGTGTCCTTGTTCTATTGGTTCTGTTTCTCTGGAACACTGACTGAGAGTCCAAGGATAGAATGGTCTACATCCAGTCATGCTGAGTTCCTATCACTGGAGATATTCAAGTGCAGGCGAGGAAACTACTTTAGTTATAATGAGGAGACCATTAGAATATATGCCTTTTAATAAAATTATAAAGCCTGTTTAGACCACACTGAGTGTAACTCAATTTATTCATTTTATTGACAATCCAGTGTGCATGAAATACTGTGTGAGGGTCTGGGGACATCATGATGAGTAGAAATATCTACTATTCTCCCTTTTTGGAACGTACATGAATCCTGTACCACGTGCAACTACTCTAGAACACAAAGGTGATGCTCAACAGATACTTGTTGAATGAATAACTGAATGAAAGAGTAAAAATAGATTTTAAGATCATAGGGAAATATATAGATACATATATTTATGTATCATTTGAGAAACCTTTCTATTAAAAATATTTTCATGTCTTAAAGTTGAATTTTTTAATAAGGATAAGATTTGATCATCAAAAAAATTCTACAACATGACATGCTTCCTTCTCCAATAAAGCATAAGTCTGAATTATTTTCCTAAACTCTCCCCCCATCCTGACCACACTTATACACTGATCCTAAAAAAAACCCCAACTCAATGTTTATTCATTTCACATATTTGAAAGGGCCAACCCTAAGGCATAGAAACTGCTACCTCTGAATAGTCTGTAATGCTATGTCTTCAGTGGACGAAGACTAACAGCCAACTGCTGGACTGAGCTTGTTCCTCTGGCCTCCCGCAACGGACAGCTAGCGAACTCACCATACTACTTGTCCAAACAGAAATGTTAAGAAACATACAGGAAGAACTATGTGGACTTTGATGACAAGAGCATCACAGTAGGAAGACCAAATTCATATCACACTTGTAATTGTTCAAAGTACCTTCAAAGCCTATCCTAATTGTATTGCTATATAAATAAATAAATAAGAAGCAAGCAAGCCAGCAAATGTGTATGTCATTAGACAGATGAATAAAAAAAGAGATGAACGGGATGAAACTAAAGTTTTAACTCCAATCCTTTCATTAGTACAACTGAGTGCTTTTAAGAAAATTAGATTATATTGATAGGACATAGATAAAACGTTCTTTTGATAATAATGAGAAATTTGGGGTGCCTGGATGGCACAGTCAGTTAAGCGTCCGACTTGGTTTCGGCTCAGGTCATGATCTCAGGGTTGTGCAGTCATGATCTCAGGGTCATGAGATCAAGTCTCCTGTCCGGCTCCACACTCAGCAGGGAGTCTGCTGGAGATTCTCTCCCTCTTCCCCTCCCACTCATGTGCTCTTTCTCTCTCTCTCTCAAATAAGTAAATAAATCTTTAAAAAAAACAACACAGAACAATGAGAAATTTAATCTTTAGCAGAGGACGATTCATCAGTTTTCTTACATTTGATCCAATGCTGTAAGAAATGAAATACTACATAAGAGGGGAACTTTCTTACATATACAGGTTGCTGAGAATCTCACAACTAGCTGTAATGATAGGCCACAAACCCAGGAGTCCCAGGGGGCTTTGCTATGCATTGGCTATTGATTGATTACTGGAAATTTCCTATAAAAACAAAACTCATCAGGTTTTACAAGGTTCATATCCTAAAATCCTGATGATCACCTCATTTCCTAAGAGAAAGTGTTCAAAAGAATGTGGAAACGGATGGGGTGATACAAAATGAAAACATGTAGTAGCAAACTTGCAAGAGTCATAAACTAGGGTTCTAGACTTGGCTGTGCCCCAAGAAGCTGGGTGATCTATGTAACGACCTCTCTTCTCTCTCATAGGTACATATAGGAACTTTACATATTTGCTAACTCCATGCTGAAATTACCTTTTCAGACTGCATTGCCTTTATAACGTAACTGCTTGCATTTTTGATGGGATGGAAGAAATTATGGCTGTTTTTCTGAAACCACATCAATTTTCAAAGGCAGCTGTAGCAACAGAGATGCGTTTGCCCTGGAATTTTGGCTTCAAGGACAGTACCACTTTGAAAATTTGGCTGATTTCCCCAAACCCATAAGCTGGAGAAATACCAGGAATAAAAAGGGAAATTACATGGATGATTTACAATTTTCTTCACTCCCTTTCCTTAAAGTTAGTCCTTATCAGTTGCCAAGAAAAAAAGTTGAGATCAAAATGGAACCAAGTGACGACTGACAATTAACTATAGGAAATTATTTCAATGAATAAATTAGCCGTAAGTTAAAAATAAAAGACACTCCCATTTTAATAATATATTCCAATAGAAAGAAGCAGGGACAGAGATACGTCCTTTTGGCTTTGAAAAACAGGTTTTGATTTTGTTTTATTTTCTTTTGTCTTGCTTTCTAGTATTGTTTCCTCCCTAACTGTATTTTCCTTAAGAAAAGTCTAAGAATTGGTCATTGCCAACCTACAAAATGTTTAACTACCCACCAATTAACAACTGACTTTGATTTTAATTATTCCTTTCCTTTTCATTTTTTCTTTTTCTTTCCTTTTTCTGAGCCCTCACCATTCCCCATCTTTGCTTTTCTTCCTGGGCCTACAATAAAAGTCAGTGTGACTTACAGCTTGCACCAAGGTAGGGCTTTTCCACATATCCATAGGTAAAAACCTGCATTTTGAAAAATACCCTTTTGTTCCTCTTGGGGTGGAAGAAACAAAAGAAAATCAGCTCATACAGGCTGTTTGTCTCTTTTTTGCTTTTCTATCTTTGCAGGTAAAAGAAAGTACATAAGCTTGAAAGCCACAAGTAACCATATCATTACATTTTATGACAGGAAAACAGCTAGTTTTCTAGCCGCATCCAAACTTGTCTCGATGCCAACTTCCTCCCATTGGCCCAGTCCTTTAAAAAACAATTATTCCTCTCACCATACAAGGAACCAATGGGCCTCATTTCTGGTAATCCTTCAAATTCAACAACCACCTAGGAAATGCACACACACACACACACACATACACACACTTCACACATCACACACTTGTGTCCAGGAGCTGTGAAAGTTCTGCACCCACCTGAAACACAATCTGTCCCTCTTCTTACCCAGACAAATTTTTAAAGAAAATTTACCATTCAGGTTATATAATTTTAAAACAAGAATGACCAAGAACTTGAAGAGCTGATTGAGAACGTTAAGTAGGTAAAAAGTGTGGTACAGGGGGGCGCCTGGGTGGCTCAGTTGGTTAAGCGGCTGCCTTCGGCTCAGGTCATGATCCCAGGCTCCTGGGATCGAGCCCCGCGTCGGGCTCCCTGCTCAGCGGAGAGCCTGCTTCTCCCTCTCCCTCTGCCTGCCGCTCTGCCTGCTTGTGCTCTCTCTCTGTCAAATAAATAAATTAAAAAAAAAAAAAGTGTGGTACGGGACTGTTGTCAGTGCTCACTCACATTCATGTGACACGCACAGCTGAGGCCATTTCCTATACTTGTGGTTTTCAAACTGGACCTGGACCCTACATGTTACTGAGGTCACAGATCAACTTGCTATATCTTCCCAATGAGTCCATTTTAGTCACTATCTGGCTGGGGGTATCATTTTTATATTCAAACAAACATAGATATATTATAGAGCAATATTAAATTTTGCATATATTTTATGTAATTGATAAAGCATGCGGAATAATTACATGATCGTAATGAGATGCTTACATACTCCAAATCGCCCAGATCTTTCTTTTCTTCTTTTAGAAGTCCCTGAAAACAATGTTCAAGAGGGTGCCTGGGTGGCTCAGTTGGTTGAGCGACTGCCTTCGGCTCAGGTCATGATCCTAGGGTCCTGGGATCGAGTCCCACATCGGGCTCCCTGCTCTGCGGGGAGCCTGCTTCTCCCTCTCCCACTCCCCCTGCTTGTGTTCCCTCTCTCGCTGTGTCTCTCTCTGTCAAATAAATAAATAAAATCTTTAAAAAAAAAAAACAATGTTCAAGAACCATCATACTACACCATTAAGTCTCTATGAAGGGAACGAACTGCATATAGCTACATATAGAGAAAAAGTTCTAGAATACAAAGGTTGGGGGGGCACATGGGTGGCTCATTCGGTTGAGCGACCGACTCTTGGTTTCAGCTCAGGTCATGAGCTCAGGGTCGTGGGATCGAGCTCGGCATCAGGCTCCGCAGTCAGTGGGGAGTCTGCTTGAGATTCTCTCCCTCTCCCTCTTCCCCTTCCCCCATGCACACTCTCTCTCTCTCAAATGATCTTTATCTTTAACTTTTTTCTTTTTAGAAAGAAGATAACTAAATAACTAAATTTAAAAAATACAATAAAATACAAAGGTTGGTTTATAGCATAAGGAAACTGACCTACCCAAGGAGCTATTGATATTGCTGTTTTCATTTCATGTATGTGAAATCTCATGAACATAACCCAGCCATATAACATGCATATACATTAAAGCAGTATTTGGTACTTACTGGAAAAGTCATATTTAAAATCAGAATTGTCCCTGTCACACTAAAAAATAAAATTAAAAAAGCTTTTCAAAACTTTGTTATAATTGAGAGAGAGAGAAAGAGGGAGAAAAACAAACAAGAACAAGGAAACAAGGAAAAGAAGGGAAAAATAAATCACTTCTCTTTGTGCCCAGGAAAAATATATCACAAGTTCGTTTGTGTTTAGCCCCCAATTTATAGCTTCACGGATGAGCGCACCAACTGGCTTCTGAATTAGAAGACAGCAATACTCAATTAACTTTGAGACTAGCCTTTTCAAGAAATATATTTAGCTATGGCGCACAATATTTCAATTCTAAAACGAGAATGTCAACTACGAAACTAAATTTAAAATTGCAGTGGTTTCTCTCTCAGCTCCTCCCACACTTACTACAAATTTGAATAATATGAAGCCAGGAAGCATTTAAATAAATAGGGTGTGCATTCTAGGTTTTATTGCAGGTGGTACAGCTTTAATCACTTGGAGCCTGTCAAATTACAGGCTGACGCACACACGTAAGGAAATCTATGTCCTGCGCGCCATGTTATTAGTGCTCTACCCTTCCCAGCCAGTAAGGGAAATGTTTACCCTGTTGGGGCAAGAGAAGGTGGGACAGGCTGGGACACAGGCTATGCTGTCTGCAGCATCCCCCACAGCGCTCACTACGCTGAGCCAGCAACCAAGCTCCCCTGAAGACAGAACTGCAAGGTAACATTAGGCAGAAAGGGAAAGAATCCTCCCATCACAAAAGACCATGTAAATACCGATACATACATACATGCACACACATACACATCACATGTTCTTCAGTGCTCCTTTATAAGTCACGTATTATTAAATTCTGCCTGTGCTAACACTTCTATGGTCAACCTGTCAACCAAAAAGTTCTGGTTACTGTTAAATTCTGTTTTAAACATAGAGGGCTTGTCTATTACCTGGGCTCAAGAAGCTGTTTACCACATACCAGAAGCACTTTGAAATTTAAGGGTGATAATTTATTGATGACACAAACATATTTCTAGCCATTTTTCCAAGATATGAGCTGCAAGAAGTATTGTTATGATCGCGAGTAGTCAAACTAAAATTGACATTAGCCAGACTTTGGATTCAAAGAAAGACAGAGAAAGGTGTGTGTGCATGTGTATGTGTTTAGGGTATGCAGAGTAACAATATAGAATTTTTATCTTATAAACTTTCTGATTTTAATGAAAACCCAAATACCCACTTGAATGTAAATCTATCTTTCATTGTATGTTTTCACTGGAAAACTTACAAATTAAAATGAGCATACCTCAAAAAGCTATAATATTATAAGCGAATACTGGAGTCCTTACTATGTGCCAGGTGCTGTTCTAAAAGATTTGCATGTAACAGCTCACTCAATCCTAACAATGACTCTTTGAGATAGGCACTATTATGTCCTTTTTTTTTAAAGATTTTATTTATTTATTTATTTATTTATTTATTTTAGAGAGAGTGTGCACACGCGAGTAGGGGGAGAAGCAGAGGGAGAGGAAAAAGCAGACTCTGCGATGAGCGTGGAGATTGATGGGGGCTCGATCCCACAATCCTGAGATCATGACCTGAGCCAGAATCAAGAGTCAGAGGTTTAACCAACTGAGCCACCCATGTGCCCCTATATCTTTTTTATAGTTGAGGGACTTGAGAAGTTAAATAACTTGCCAAAGTTGCCATGTTCAGGCCACTAATAAAGCGTAGAATAGGAAGTCAAACCTAACAGTGAGACCTCAGACCTCCTGCTCTCAACTCCAGGCTACACCGCTCTCTATTAGCAAATGGACAACACGGTCTTGCTTATCCCCAGTTCTAATTTGGTAGTGAGTGCGGGGAAAAGTAGATGGTACAGGTGAGACTAGAGGCCTCTGAAACAGTACAATCAGAGACCCTCCGCTTCTACCTTTCCCAGATCTCAAGCTGCCTCCCCCAGAAATTCTTCTCCTGCTGGGTGTCTGGAGAGAAACAGATTGTTGAGCCCATGGGAAGATCATGACCATCTGTGGGGAGGCATGTGAAAAAATGAGGAGTTGCAGTGACATTCTAGCAGGTATAACTTCTTACAGACTTAAAAAAAAAGATACTTATAAGATTGATACAGACTATAGAATAGAAAAGTGAGCATGTGGTACAATAACTAGGCAGAGATATCATATATGCATATTAATAAAGAATTAGAATAAACATGAGTTCAACACTGCTACAGTCACGTTTCAAAGTTGATGGATACAAAGTACTCTGTGCTTGTTTTCACTAAACTATGAGAAAAGGTCTCAGAACCGTCTCCCATGCAACAGTTAAACCAGTACTACCTTTAAATGTGAGGCGTGGTTACCAGGTCTCAGGGAGACAGTCTAATGTTGAAATAAGGAAACACTGTGTATCGATGACAGACAAACAGGCAATTGTTTAATGTAGTCTATCGTTGTCATTTTCACCTACACGGAAATAAGTACAAATGGTAGAATGTATATGAGGTGGATAGAGAAACCAGCCCAAAGAACATGCATTAAGAATCATGGGACTTTACAGTTAGAAAGGACCTTAGTGAACAAGTCCAACTTCTGCATTTTACATAAAATAAAACTAAGATCAGCACAATTTAGATTGTGTGTGCAAGGGTATCTTCAGCTCTGGGCGTGAAGAATTGCCCCAGGAGAGAATGTATGGAGTGAGAAGACATGAGGTGGGTATGTAGGACCCTGGGAGCCCTGGGTTTGGAGAGGTGGGCTGATGAAGAGCAATGGAGAGGTAGCAAGAAAGCCAAGAAGTGTGAGGTCATGGGAGCCTGGGAGGGAAGGAATTTTAGGAAAGAATAAGTGGTTGTGTTGAATGGTAAAGAGAGTCCTAAGATGATCAGAACTAGGAAATATTCATTAGATTTGTTGGTTATTGATCAGTGGTGATCTGAGCAAAAGCAGTTTCAAGGTCATGATTGCAGTGGAAGATTGCCATGTGCTGAGCAATGAATGAGAGGTAAAAAACAGTTAAGACAATAAGGGCAGAGCCCACATTCCATAAGCTTGGAAAAAAGAAAAAGATGGTGTGGTAGAAGAAATGCTTAAGGGAAAACGGTTGGTAGAGAATGAGAGGAGTAACTGAAGTAGTCATCGAAACAACTTAAGGGAAGACGAAAGAAACGGGTAGAGCTCAGGCTGATAGATGAACCCGGAAAAGAGGATGGACAGAGCTTGCTCTGAGACAGTACAGATGGGGAAGGGATCGCCGTAATACAACCAGGAGTTCTCCCAACCAAATTTTAATTTTTATGCTTAGCTTTTCCAACCATGTGGAGTTTATTTTGCTAAATGATCAAAGTTCTAAAAAGTCCCTTCTTTGACTGTCTAGGCTAAGGTTTGAATGAATGAGTAATAAACAGGGAGCCCCAGGCCTAGACCCTCCACTCACGAAGGAGTTACACAAGCTATTGTTGGGAGCACAGTCTCTCACACACTCCCTTCCCTTCATCCTCCTCTCACTGGAACAAGCTTCCTCATTCTCCAGATCCTTCCACCAGCTATGGAAATTAGGTTCTCACGCCATGGGGAAACACTGAGGAGATTGATGGGGAGGAGTCCAACTATCTTCAATCTTGTGAAGGCTGGCAGTTTTTAAGCCTTGCCAACTATCTATTTTCTTTGCTTGGTTTCTGCCAGAGGCAAGAGTGAGTGGTAAGAAGGAAGGGTGACGGCAGAAAAGAGCACTCTTAGAAAACAAAAAGAAAAAGAGAGAGAGAGAGAAGCTTAGAATAGGGAAGATGTACTGCTGAACTTAAACCAGAGAGCCAGTTAGGAAAGAGCGGTTGGTCACAGAATTAAAAGCTATTCATGTGTGTTTATTTAAGATTATGTGGATTACCTGTTATGTTGGACGACCCAAATGGGTTTCCCTCTACAAACAGGCTCCTACTAGATATCTGTTTGAGTCCTTTCCTGAGAACCAAGAGCTCTGCGTGCCAAGTCAATTATGGTTCTTTCCTCCAGGAAGAAATCGAGACAACATGGTCTGAAAAAGCCATGTTGCCCTTAGAATTTAGCAACATCTACTTCAGCATTATTCTTTACTTGTAAAGTCTGAGATACATTTTTCAAAATTCTATTAGATACATTTTCACATCCACCATTTCCCCCTTAATCTTAAAGGTCTGCACAACTTTTCTTGGGTGAGGAATGAGAAAAAAGTCTGAATTACTAGTATAAGCCACAATACGATCATTTAAATTCACTCGAGAGGCGCTAGCAATAGCTGTCTTGCTTGAGCTCATGCATTCTACATTTTCCCTACCCCCCCCCCCTCCAGTTTTGGAAGTGTTGGGTAATAATGCAATTCTGTGTCTTGAAAGAATATAATCATTCAACGGGCATTTTTTTAAACACCCAACACAGGCTTGACACTGGGCTGGCTGCTGCAAACGTCAAGATGAAGGAGATATAAAACTGGCCCCTTGGGATCTTGTAAAGAGGAACAAGAGAAAATATATATATTTTTTTTTCATTTCCACAATCTGATTTCTTTGGAGGTTTGTTTCGTACCCTTCCTCAGAATACCAAAGCCTATGATATATCCATTGCCTTGGGTATTGTCAGGAACTGACAATAAGCAAAAAAGTACATAAAACTGGTTATGCAAAAGGAAAGTTCTAGATAAAGAGAAAGAGACTTCATCTAAAAGAGCAACACACGAGACTATGAGAAATGCCAACCACCCTTCTGTCTAATCCCAGGAGGCAGTATGAAAGACACACACACACACACACACACAAATACACACAAATACACACACTACAACAACTACAGCAACTACAACAAAAAACTTACCTGACTTGCCCACACCTGCTCTCCCAAATATCGCCAGTTTGACCTCTGCACTTTTAGCCATGCTGGGTGTTGGTAGATAATTCACTGTCGTGCACACTGAAGAGCTGAGAAAATCTTGTTGGTTCCAGCCTTTGGATTCACCATATCATTGTAAATCTGCAATCCTTGAACAAAAGACATTTGGGAATTCATAAGTGACTGGAGAAAGAAATTAGAGTTTATTACGCACCTTCTACCTGCCAGCCACCATTCACTTTATCAGCATCTTCCTCCATTGCAATCCTGTGAAAGGGTTATAGTCGTTTACTGCAAACTAGTCAACTAATAAGTGATAGATCCATGACCTGAACTTAGATCTCTTTGGTTCTAAAACATATGCATTTTCATACCCAAAAGCATTATGTGAGATGTTTTTTATGAAGGCATTGTTTTTGGGTCACTAATTGATAACAAATACTTGAAGTATGTGAATACATGTATTTACCACATGTCTATAAATAACCGACACACAACACACATGATGGGGAGAGTCACATTTGGAAGTCTTTATTTTCCTGAGATCTGAATAATATACATTCATCTTAATCCATCCTACTGTAATGACTGGATTTGCACTTCAAGGTTAAATTTAGCTCAGTTCATACTAGATCAAATGATTGAGTCACGTGACAAGCATACGTGTCCCAGGAGTTGATATATAATATCTAGTTTATATTTTTATATTTTCCTGGGCACAATGTCCCTGGTACACAAAAGATAAATGCCATGCCTCAACTTCTGATTCCTTTTCTACCAGCAAGCTTAACACTTAACACTGCCCTAACCCTTAGGAAATGACATTACATACAATGTAAGTACATTTGATATAGGTGCGTGCTTTAGGAATGATACCTAGGTTCTTAGTACCATGAATATGTAAGGTTGGAAAGAGCCTTGGGGTGAACCAAAGGAATCCTCCAGCCATGGCAAGAATCCTTCCTTAAGATCAGACAACCATCTTGTGTCTGATTGGCCCCTTTCAGATACCTGAAAGGTATCTGAGGTCAGCGCTGGTGAGTGGACATTACGTCAACTTTTTGTTCACATTCACTCAGAAGCCTTCAAGTAGCCTAGCAGCTATTAGGACCCTCCGTCCCATCCTGCGCTACTACTTCCTAGGAAAATGAGACCCGGCATTTTCCCTTGTTCTTCAGGAGCTGTATGGTTTTGTTTTGTCTTGTTTTGTTTTTGACTCTTGCCTTCTCTCTTCACCACATGGAGTTGGCACTTGCCACTTAACCACTAAAAACATGGCATCCACTGCATTCACTCCTTGAGACAGGACCTGACAAAGTTCACCGAGAGTGTCTCTGTTCTTTAGCTGGCAATGTGCCTATACAACCACTCACAGCAAGACTCACAGCTCTCTCAGGAACTGCAGACTCCCTCGTTTGGAACTTCTGCTATCAGTGTTTTAAACCTAAATATAAAACTTGACTCTCATCCTTGTTAAACTTTATCACATCCATGATTCATTCATTTCATCCTTTTCCTTTTCAGTCGGCAAAGATATTTTTGCAACACAAATGTGTTATCTAAACGTGTAAAGTGCTCCCGCCAGCGTTTTGTCATCTACAACTTTTCAAAGGAGCTCCTCGAGAGAAAGAAAAAAGTAAAAAACCTGCTGAAAAAGGATTTCTACAAAGACATGGACATGCAATTGTTTTCTTCATTATGCATCGTAGCCACCAACTTGTACCTAACGAATGTTGTACTTGCTGATTTCCAAAGGGCCAGAGCTTCCTCTGAAGGATAAAAAGGTCAACATTGGGGCGCCTGGGTGGCTCAGTCGTTAAGCGTCTGCCTTCAGCTTAGGTCACGATCCCGGGGTCCTGGGATCGAGCCCTGCTTTGGGCTCCCTGTTCCGTGGGAAGCCTGCTTCTCCCTCTCCCACTCCCCCTGCTTGTGTTCCCTCTCTCGCTGTGTCTCTCTCTGTCAAAATAAATAAATAAAATCTTTAAAAAAAAAAAAGGTCAACATTGACATTAACTATTGTTTACCTCACCCCCAATAACAACAACAACAAAAAATTTCTCTGTAATCATTAATAGTACGAAAACCAGAAGCTTTAACATCTGCAATTTGTCCAGGCTCATACTTTTGGCTCAAGATAAAAGAATTTCCTTATTGTCATTTTATATGTATTCATTAAGGAAAGGCCCTACGTTTAAAGTTCCATGCTTCATTACGGAAGCATCACAAAAGCATAATATATTGAGATATATAACTACATAAATTCTAAGTAAGAATGGCAAGCATTCTTTGAAACATAGACCAGGCAAGGGTCTGGAGCTTGTATAAACAACAATTTGTTATCTCGTGCAAAATTGTTCATTCCCATGCACATAAAACTACTAAGTAATTATCTATCTTATTTATAGTTCCTGAAAGTGGCCATCAAATGTGATTTTTAAAAAACATTTGTTAAGTCAAATATTTCATGAACTCCCAAATGAGCCTCAGAGGTATAGGAATTTCACATAAGAAAGAGAAATTGTGTAGGTTAATTTTTTCACTTATAAAGATACAGCTGCTTATTGTAGAAAAATCACTTAAAGGAAGACACAAACTGACATGCATCTTTCAACAGTTTGTTTTTCACATAAAAATGTGAAAAGTAACATTTGACATAGATATAAAACAAAGATACATGTGTAAATTGTTGTAGTAAGTGACCTTTTTCTGATGTTCAAAGTAATTTATAATCCAAGACCTTCCATAACATGGACCTAAAAACATTTGTTTTAATGTTATTGTACAGAAATATTCTGGCTGGGTCTAGAAGTTGCCATTTACTTATTATGTGGACAGTGCTTTACTAGGACAAAAACTTCTGAGTTTCTGTCCCTCCTAGAATCCCTCCTAAAATCACACCTAGATATTTAAGAGATTTAAGGCATAGTGACTCCCCCCCTAAACATAAGGGAACTAAAAGAAAGCTTAGAAAGAAAAAAAAGAAGAAGCTGTCCTCCAAATCCTATGTCATTACTAATACATTCATTAATCATTCCACAATTATGCCAAGCGCAGACAAACAAAAGTGGCTACCTTCCAGGAGCTTACCATCTGTTAGACCTGTGACATTTAGGTCACCAATAACTTGATTTTTATTTTTTTCATGTTTATTGAAAGAAAGGTTTCATTCATCATTCCCAAGACTATACTTATTACCAAAATCCCTGCTTTCCACTTCCTCTTTGGGGGGGGGGGGAAGCAAGCATCTTTATAAGGTAACAGTTTTTCTAACTTCTGTATTTGTCATCAAAATAAAGCGCAGCTGTTTAGGCAAGCAAAGCATCTAGTCTGGTCGTGGGAATGAGAGCCTCTTCCTTAGCTCTGAAATCAAGTTCTTCTCTCCTCACTACCAGGAACGCTCCCTCATCTTGGAACGCAGCACCCACAGTGACGAGGTTAATTGTGCAAGAACCCTGGTAATAGCTTTGCTCCAAAAGCAACAGGTATCCTAGAATGATCAACAGGCCCGACGTGGACTGCAGGTCACTTGCTCTCAACCTGGAGAGAAATGCAGCCTAAGTCAAAAGGGCATTCCCAGTCTCAGCTCGGAGGGAGGGCGCTGTCAAGCTCTGGGCGCCGCGCTCACATCTCCCTCTCAGCGAACCCCGAAGCCGCCCTGGGAAGACGCGGTGACCAGGAGAACCGACCCAAAGGCCAAGCGTTCAGGGGGCGTCTTAAGGGTCTGCAGGAAGTCGTCCCGAAAGAGCCACCTGGGCACGTGCGTAACACTCACCTGTTCACACTCTCCAGGCCCGGGAGAGCCGCGGTCCCCTGCAAGTTCGGAATCGGTCCCCCGGGACCGCGAAGCCCTCCCACGCTGCGCAGCCCAGCCTGTGGCTTGCGTTGCCGAGGCGCGGGGCGGCGATTGCGCGTGGGAGCCGCGGCGGTAGCCGCCAGTGCTGACCGACCCGCGGGGGTCTCCGCGCTCGCGTTCGCCCGGACTAGCGGCCGAGAGACTGCGGCAGGACGCGAGCTCAGCCCGGCCGGGGCCGCCGCTCCGCCGCCAGGATGCTGCAGTGCGGCGCGTCGGCGCCCCCTACTGGGGCCAGGGGCCGGTTCCTCCCGCGACGCCGCCTCCCTGCCCAGCGAGCGAGACACATCTGCTCTGTGCGTGCTGCGCCCCGGGGCTGCCTTCCCTTTCCCCTGCTCAGTTCCCGGCCTCTAGGTTCTCACAGAAGGAGCTCTGTCTTCGGTTAAAACTTTGCGTGTGAAAGCATCGCTCCGTGGTGTTTTCCATTCCTTACTTCCAATGATGCTCACAACATCCCCTTGGGGTACATTTAATTACCCAACAGGAAATTGAAAGAGAAGATAAATAACTTGTCCAAGGCTAGTAAATGGTTGGAATGAAATCCAGGCCCGACTGGAAGCTGAGAGATGCTAGGAGAGATATAAATACTGAATTCAATCGAAATTTATAGCTATATATTTGACAAAATTCCAAAACCTTCGTCTTCTCCTTACATGATCAGCCTTTGTGGTGTTTGAATAGAAGTCATACTCCATCATCCTCCAAACCTAACCAAGATGATCAATATTGATGCTGTGATAGACCTGCTTTCTTTTTTTTTTTTAAAGATTTATTTATTTATTTATTCATGAGAGACAGAGAGAGAGAGAGGCAGAGGGAGAAGCAGGCTCCCAAGGAGCAGAGAGCCCGATGCGGGACTCGATCCCAGGAGCCTGGGATCATGACCTGAGGGGAAGGCAGACGCTTAACCATCTGAGCCACCCAGGCGCCCCGACCTGCTTTCATATCTCATCGCATTTGATATTTACACCCTCCCTTGGGGTAAACACTAGTATTATAATTATTAGCCTTTCACAGATGAGGACGTGATTTTCAGAGACGTTGAATGATTTCCCAAAGACTATGACACTTCGGATCAACGGAGCAGGAAACACATAGGCTATTATATCTTTCCTTCAAATTCGGGGAGTTCTTACCAAGATACCGGATGGCCTCCAGAAAACCACTGCAGTATAGAGCAGACAGGGACCTAGCACTCAGTGAACAATCTGCAGTGGGTCCTTGATGGGAGAGATGTAACCATGGAGGCAGTTTCCAGGACCAGTGCTGACCTGGGAAGCCAGCGCACTCAGAGTCATGGGCCAGACTGAATGAAGAAGCTAGATCCATGACAGAGGTAGGAATTGCCTACCTGCTTAGGTGCTGTCTTCCCAATTCTCTGAGAAAGCACAAATGTTTTATCCTCTAGGACTTTCCTGACCACTAACCTATTTCCTCCCCACAACCCACACCTGGATAAGATGAGCCCGTTTTGGGTCTTGTAACCTGTTGTCTGTCATCATGTTTGCATCATACTCATTTTTCTTTCTGTCTTCTCCATTAAACCTGAACTTCCTGAATGTTGGGATCTATTGTATGTTATCTCTGGATTTCCAGCCTCTACCATTGCTCCTGGTCCACAGTGAATATTCAAGAGACAAGGTGTTGAGTGAATGAAAAGGAAGAACAAGTTGTGACCAGATATGTTTGATTTCTCTTCCATACGGAATTTGGAATGGAATAGGGTTAAAAGTTGAACATATGACAGGTCTGAAGTTTGGGAAAGAAGGCTGAGAAAGAGATTTCATCATCTCGGCATACAGGGAGTCTTTGAAGTTTGGGATGTGAAAAGAATTGTCTCGGTAGATAATTAGAAATCTAATTATATGGAATTTTGTGGCATTTCTGTTCAGGTCTAACATGTTACCTTCTTCCCCTATCAAGTTCTGTATTCCTGAATATATATATATATAATCTATTTCTATAGACAAGTTGAAATGTCCACTTTGCCCCCCTTATCTAATTGGAGTTATTGAAAAGTCCCTGAGCCAGGCCCTTTTTGAAGCAATTCTTTGGGATCTTGTCTATGCAAACTGTTTCCCTCCATTTTCCCACTTAGTCGATATGGGCCAGCACTCTTCTGTCAACTAGGGAAGATTTTGCATCCATGTTTCCAGTTCTTGCTGTACTACACCAAGAGAGATGAAGTAGCTAACTAGAGCCTGAACCCATTGTGTTGTATCTCAGTACGTTATCCCATATTCAATGGGAGTGTTTCCTTTGAAAAGCAGCAAAATGAAGCCACTCCCCATTATGATGCCTGCTTCATGGATCAGTAAGAAAGACAGAGGACACTTTGTACTTACAGCTCCTCAATATTTGCTTGCTGGGCAGAAATTCCCCTGGGCAGAGGTCTTCTCATACTTAAGTCCCTTAGCCTGGCTTCAGGCTTAAGCTAAAACATCTGACTAGTAAATGATTGTCAGTATAACCCCAAAACACAGTAAAAACTGGAATTGTGTGTGTGTGTGCAGATGCTAATCATGCTCAATTTAGATTAATTAAGTAGTAGAAAAAATACAAAGAAATAGAAAATCACCCCCAAAATCACACTATCCAGAAATAACCACTGTTCCCATGAAAGGACCGTCATTGTTACCATAATAGAACAGAGATGAATCGAAATGGCATTACAGCTATGCTAAGTGCTATTGTACTATTTTAACAAATAAATAAATGCTATTTTTAATTTAAAAATACACTTAATAAAGCAGAAGATAAAGAAATTAAAGCCTCATAAGTTATTTTATCTTAGAGATTCCTCTGAGGTTAAATTTTTTATTTTTTTTTAAGATTTTATTTATTTGAGAGAGAGAGAATGAGAGAGAGAGAGAGCGCACATGAGAGAGGGGAGGGTCAGAGGGAGAAGCAGACTCCCTGCTGAGCAGGGAGCTCAATGTGGGACTCGATCCCGGGACTCCAGGATCATGACCTGAGCCAAAGGCAGTCGCTTAACCAACTGAGCCACCCAGGCATCCCTTCCTCTGAGGTTAAAATTACTACACAAAATGAGATCTGAATTCATTATCTTTAACCATGTATTCATTTCGATTCTTATTTATATGGTTATTTATATATTTGTATGGTTTATATTTAACCATTTATTTGTTTTCATCAATATCATTATCATTTAAAAAGGAGGAAATTAAAAATAAATGAATAAATAAATATAAAAAGGAGGAAATTAGCTGTCTGTTCTATTATGTCTCTCACTTCCCCTGCCTTCTTTCTATATTTTTATTTCTGTATTTTCTTTTTTATTGTCAAGATTTACAATATTTACATTTGTTCTGTAATCCTAATTCCCAGAGTGGTCTCAACTTAGTACTATATTTAAATGGGATAAATTTACTTAATTGTTTTACCATAGTTTTTCTATTACTTTTTATGTTGATTAATCCCTTCATTTCTTGATGTTTTCAAGAAGGTCTTATAGATACTGTATCATATAATTGAGAATACGCATCTCTTCCTTTCCCTGTTTCCAATTTATTTTGTAATCACCCTACTTTGATTTACATGATCTTTTCCTCTTCTTCTTCCTGTGTAACATATTTTTGTAGTTATTATAATGTTTATTTTTTAAATCAAACATCATACTGTCTGTGATACATAATAAATGAATTCTAATTCTGTACCTACCTTATCGGAGACCTGTTTGTTTTCTCTATGGAGCAGTGGTTTGAGGGCTGAGCATTCCACTTGGTCTACCATCCTGAGATGAGAACATAAAGCCAAGAGGAGAGGTCATCTGAGTTTCTGTGCAGTTTCTGTTAAAGGTTACACACTCTGCTTTTCTTCTGAGGTTTTATTAAAGACCCCGTACCAAGATTTAGTGCAGGCCGTCAGAATCAGATATCATTCCACAGAAAAGATTCCCTCAGGTTTGAAATGGCTTGCCCTCTTCGTTCTTAGAGTCCCCAACTCTCTCTCCTAAGCCATTTCAATGACAACTGCTCACTCTCTCCCCTCCTCTTGTCAGAAAAGGAAAAGATAGTTGCTTAGTTCATTTCACTCCAAATTTAGAGGTGTTCATTCTTAGTGAAAAAAGAACACCCAGGATCTGATGACTCACCAATACTGCTTCCAGAGAGGAGGCAGTCTATACCAAGACCTTTTATTTCCTGAGAGGTTTCATTTTTGAAGTTTTATTGCAAGAAATCATAACCCTCTCCTCATTTTGTTGCTGCTAGTGATTATTTTTTTTTTACTTAAGGGGTTATTTTATTATTGTTATTGTTTATTTAGCTGGCTGTTAGGCAAGGGTGAGTCTGAGTGTGGCCACAACTAGACTTTCCCTCTGACTGAGAACTCTAAAAGCTAACCAAAACATACAAAATAGCTGTTTAAAAGCATTGGAAAACAACCAAAGTTGAGTACCAATCCCTGACAGGGGGAATGCACTTGGGTTTAGCCCCACAGTCATCCAAGTTTTCTCCTTGGGGGCATTTGAAGGGCCCTGGTCCATGAAATCAGAGTCCAGACAACAGTGAGATCGGAGTTCAAGGCTACTAATGCAGCTGGATTCAGAACGTTAAAGTGCCACAGAGGATAGCCACAGAGAGAGAACTCCAGATATTTGTACAGAAATGCCCCTGGGACCTAGGCCATTTCCTGGGCTTCACATTGTTGGGTGAGTCTCTTGGAAACCTAGTAAAAGAGCAGCTGCCTGGGGTCTGAAAGCTAGGTGGGGATTTCAGAGACCTCCAAATCCTCAGAAGACACTGAAGTTAAGGCTAGCCAGAATTTAGAGTACTTTCTGAACATCTTGGACTTTCAACTGAGGACTCAGAATGATTACAGGACCACGCTTTAGGAATAAGGGCAATAATCTAAGAGTAATGGCAAATCTGACCCTCCCCTGAACAGAGATTAAAATGAAGCCTTGACAGGGACAAGCTAACCCACCAGTAAATGTACTGCCTGCCAAAACAAAATGCAACACTGTTAAGAAAGATAACATAATCCAGAGCCTCTAGAACTATCATTTATAATGTCAGGCGCTCTGTATTAGTCTCCTGGGGCTGCCATAACAAAATACCACAGACTGGGTAACTTAAATAACAGAAATTTATTTCTCACAGTTCTGGAAGCTGGGAAATCCAAGATTAAGATTCTGGCAAAATAAATTTCATTCTGAGGTCTTTCCTCTTGGCTTGTAAGCCACTGTCATTTGCTGTGTGCTCACATGACCTCTTCTTTGCACCTGCAGGAAGATAATGAGAGCCCTCTGGTAGCTCTTCTTATAAAGACACTAATCCTGTCAGATTAGGGCCCCACCCTTATGACCTCATTTACTTGCTCATTTACCTTAATTACTTCTATAAAGGCCCTATCTCCAAATACAGTCACATTGAGGGTTAGGGTTTCAACCTATCAGTTTTGGAGGGACTGAAACATTCAGCCCATAACACCTACAATAGCAATTACTAGGTAGGCAAGAAAAAATTACCAATAATAAAGAGATAAAAGTCAATAGCGAAACAACACTAGATGACCTAAAGTGAGTAGACAAGAACTTTAAAATTTCTAAGATTACTGTGCTAAAGCCAATAGAGGGAATAATGGACAAAAGTAGATGAAAACATAAAGTATTGTCATCCATTTGTGTAATTTCAACAACAAAAAAATAGAAACTATAAAAACGATTTAAAAAAAAAAACACCTTTAGAACTATATAATATAATACCTGAAATTAAGAACTCATTCAATGGGTTTAACAGTATATGGAAAGATCAGAAGACAGGATTAATAAATTCAAAGATATATCATTAGAAAACATTCAAAATGAACCGCAGAGAGAAAAACAAATGGAAAGACCATGACAGAACATGAGAAATGTAGAACATGGTAACAAGGTCTAATACACATGTGATTAGAGCTCTAGAAAGAGAGGAAAGAATGAGAGACAAGCAACTGCTGAAGAAATAATGCCTGAAAATTTTGCAAATGTGATGAAAAACAGTAATCCTCCAATCAAGAGCTCCATGAACCCTAATCAAAATGAAAACAAAACTAGACCTAAACCACACTACTGCAACTTATTGAAAATCAGGTTACAGAGAAAATATAAAGAACAGCCAGGAAGACAAAAAAAGACATAATTTTAAAGGGAAAAAACAGGCGTGCCTGGGTGGCTCCATCAGTTAAGCTTCTGCCTTTGGCTCAGGTCATGATCTCAGGGTCCTGAGATCCAGCCCTACATTGGGCTCCCTACTCAGCAGGGAGTCTGCTTCACCCTCTGCCCCTTCCCCCTGCTTGTGTGTGTGCATGCTCTCTCTTTCTCTCTCAAATAAGTAGATAAAACCTTTAAAAAAATAAAGGAAAAAAGCAAGAATGAGCAGTAACCTCGACATAAACTAACAAAGACATGAGACTATGGAATGACATCCTTAAGGTGCCAAACTAGAATCCTTATTTACTGAGATAAATCATTCTCAAACAAAATTTGAAAGAGTTCATTGCCAGCAAAACAATGGGGAAATAAAGATTCCAGATGGAAGTATAAAAATCCAGTAGTAATCATCAACTGCAGATAGGGTAAGTATACAGGTAAAAATAAATGAATATTGGCCTTATAAAAGCTACAAGCATTAAGATGTCTTGTGGGGATAAAATAATATCTAGGAGAAAAGTATGTGACAATAGCAAACAGATGGGAGAATATAAATGAAGTTAGGCTGCTATAAAGTTCTTCCTTAATTTGATATAAGGCAAAATTACTAATTTAAGATAGACTACTAATTTAAGAACACATTTTGCAATTCCTAGGAAAACACTAATAGATTCCAAAAGTATAGTAATAGAGAGGATAAAATGAAATTAAAATACTTTACTAATAGTAAGGAAGGCAGGAAAAAAGGAATAAAGGAACACATAGATGGTACAAATTGACAGCAAATAATTAGTTGTACTTAAATCCAGCTATCTCAGTAATTATATTAAATGTAAATGTATTATATACTCTAAATGACAAAATTTGTCAGATTGAATTAAAATGATGTGACTATGTTTTTTTACAAAACACACACACACACACACACACACACACCCCTTAAAGATATAGGTGGACTGAGAGTTAAAAAAAAAAAAAGGAAAAGGTGTGTCATGTGAACACTAATCAGAGGGAAAGGGCAACTTTGCAATTGAGCTTCATTCTATACCATTACTTACATGAATGTTAACCCAAAGCCCATGTTCTTAAGCATTATGCTTTACCACTTTTTAATACTGCTGGGCTCATCTCTCTGAGTAAGATTTCCCTGCCTTGGCCAAGATGGATTCCCTCCATTATTCTTTCCCACTCTTGGTTCTCCAGCTGGTGCTAATCTGAACATGACCACAATATTTGGAATGAACATGGAGAAATATAAGCTATGGCTAATGTTCTGTATCTCTTTTGCATAGGATTCTCACCCCGAATCCCCCTTCCTGTCTTGGCGGGTGGGGTGTTGTAACTACATCCCCTTTTATTAGGAAAGAAAGCAGACAGTGAATGCCCATACAAGGCTACAAAAGCAAGTTCCTAATTCAGCAGATTTTTGAACCATAACCCCTGAACTAAATTTAGCTTTCAGGAGTCCATCTCTGTTAACTATTTTTCCGGATCACTGGAGATTGAATTGTCTAGCGGAATTGGAATTCTTATTGAATTCTTATTGCTTTTGCCTTTACTGATATCTGACTGGACAATGATGTGAGAGAGAGAGAAAAGTGTGTGGTGGGGAATGGGGGGAAGACTACCTGTTCATAGCAAATGCAATTTAATCACCACTACAGTTACATAAACCGGACTCAAAAAATTTGGTACATTCAGATGGAATAGTAAAAGATTTTACTGGAAGTTAATACTGCTCAGATGATATCAGATGATCTTTACTTCATACACTGGTAGGAAATTAGAAACATATTCATGGGGGCGCCTGGGTGGCTCAGTCATTGAGCGTCTGCCTTGGGCTCAGGTCATGATCCCAGGGTCCTGGGATCGAGCCCCACATTGGGCTCCCTGCTCAGCAGAAGCCTGCTTCCCCCTCTCCCACTCCCCCTGCTTGTGTTCCCTCTCTCGCTGTGTCTCTCTCTGTCAAATAAATAAATAAAATCTTAAAAAACAAAAAACAAAAAACATATTCATGGAGTTCTGACAATTTGTGGGACCTGAACTGACATATTAATAATAAAAATCGGCCTACCACAGAGTTAATAAGAAAAGTTAAATTTATTTACTTAGGAAAGTCCAGTGGTTTTTCACTCTCTAACTTTGCCTCGATGATACATGAAAACAATTCTGAACTGGAACATTTTTTTAAACCTCACCAACTAGGATGGAATAATCAGACATACGATCTGTGATTAAAAATAATGTTAAAAAACCCATATGCACCAGGGGCATTTTCCTAGCTTCTCTGTCTCCTATGCAAGACACTATTCTTAAATGAAATGGTAATTTTAAGAATCTAGTTGATAAGACGGTTGTGAACTGGAATGAGAAAATAGTGAAATAGGAAAGTGAGTGAGTAGGGGTTGAAGGCCTAAGAATATTTCACCAGCTACTAAAAATTCTGAAGTTTAAGAATAGTCACTAACTGGGAGGCAGAGCAAGATGGCAGAGGAGTAGGAGACCTGGATTTCGTCTGGTCCCAGGAATTCAGCTAGATAGGGATCAAACCATTCTGAACACCTAGAAACTCAATAGGAGATCAAAGAAAAGAATAGCAACAACTCTCTGAACAGAAAAGTGACCACTTTCTGGAAGGTAGGATGTGCGGAGAAGTGAATCTGAGGCTGATATTCGGGAGGATAGATGGCGGGGGAGGGGCCTCCATCAGCCACTACTGGCAAGTGATAGAGCTGCGGAGCAAAAAATCAAAACTTTTAGAAGTTGGCTCTGCTGAGGGATGTCGCTCCAGTGGCTAAGCGGTGGGGGGGGGGGGGGGGAACCCCCGCGGGACAGTGTGGTCTCAGGACCCTCGGGGTCACAGAAAGACCGGGGGTGCTTGAGTGCGGCAGAGCTCCCAGGTATCGGAGCAGGGAAGCCAGCTGCAGAGACCGAGCCGAGGCGCGGGCTCTCAGCTCGGCGTTGCCATAAACCCTGATCCGCGGCACAGTCGGGCCACTGCTCCTCCAGCAGGGACCCAACAAGCGGCAGACCTGGGGGAGACTCACCTTCCTCCCCCAGGAGGAGCGGCGCGGAAGCGCATGGCAGAGATCTGCTGGGTTTGGAGACTCCACACGGGGTCGGGCACCAGAGATAGAAACGCTCCATCACAGGCCGGGTGAGCATGGAGTGTGGCGGAGACCAGAGAGACGGGAGTGATTGACTGCTTTTCTCTGGGGGTGCACTGAGGAGTGGGGCCCTGAGTTCTTGGCTCCTCCGGGGCAGAGATCGGGAGGCCACCATTTTCACTCTCATCCTCCAAAGCTGTACCAAAAGCTTGCAGGGAAAAAAAGCTCCCAAGAGCAAACCCGAGCAGATTACTTAGCCCAGACCCCGCAAGAGCGGGGCAATTCCACCTTCAGCAAAGACATTTGGGAACCACGGCAACAGGCCCCTCCCCCAGAAGAGGAGCAAGAACAGCCAACCAAGACCAAGTTTACCGATCAATGAGAATGGCAGAACTCCAGTGCTAGGGGAATACTGCACATAGAATCCATGGCTTTTTTACCATGATTCTCTAGTCTTTCAAAGTTAATTTTTTTTAACGGTCTTTTTTTTTTTTGAATTTTTCTTTTTCCCTTTTTCAACCAACATCTTATCAATCCCTTTTTTAAAAAACATTTTTATTTTTCATTTTTAGAGTCATATTCTATCCCTTCATAGTAGTTACCCTTATTTTTGGCATATATATATAAGTTGTTCTCTCTTTAAGATTTTGAGATACAGTTTCTTCTAACAGATCAAAATATACCCTAAATCTCTAGTGTATGGCTTTGTTCTAGTCTCCTGCCTGATCACATTCTCTCCCCGCCTTTTTTTCTTTTTTTTTTTAAATCCTCTTCTTTTTTTTTCAAACAACTTCTTATCTTATCAATTCCTTTTATAAAATTTTTTATAATTTTCATCTTTACAGTCATATTCCATTCCTTCATTGTATCAACCCTTATTTTTGTACATATACAAGTTTTTCTTTCTTTAAAATTTTGGGAGGCACTTTCTTCTAACAGACCAAAATACACCCAAAATCTTGTGTGTGGCACTGATCTATGGACCAGCCTGATGATATTTGATCATATTCTCTTTTTTTTGTTTTGTTCTGATTTTGTTCCCCAGTTTCAGGTCTTTTCTGATTTGTTTAGAATATATTTTCTGGGTACGTTGTTACCCTGTTAGCATTTTGTTCTCTCATTCATCTATTCTCCTCTGGACAAAATGACAAGATGGAAAAAATCACCTCAACAAAAAGAACAAGAAGTAGTACCGACTGCCAGGGAACTACTCAATACAGACATTAGTACGATGTTGGACCTAGAGTTCAGAATCATGATTTTAAAGATACTAGCTGGGCTTGAAAAAAGCATGGAAGTTATTAGAGAAACCCTCTCTGGAGAAATAAAAGAACTAAAATCTAACCAAGTCGAAATAGAAAAGGCTATTAATGAGGTGCAATAAAAAATGGGGGTGCTAACTGCTAGGATAAATGAGGCAGAAGAGAGAATCGGTGATATAGAAGACCAAATGATGGAAAATAAAGAAACTGAGAAAAAGAGAGATAAACAACTACTGGATCACGAGGGCAGAATTCGAGAGATAAGAGATACCATAAGACGAAACAACATTAGAATAATTGGGATCCCAGAAGAAGAAGAAAGAGAGAAAAGGGCAGAAGGCATATTGGAGCAAATTATAGCAGAGAACTTCCCTAATTTGGGGAAGGAAACAGGCATCAAAATCCAGGAGGCACAGAGAACCCCTCTCAAAATCAATAAAAATAGGTCAACACCCCGACATCTAATAGTAAAACTTATAAGTCTCAGAGACAAAGAGAAAATCCTGAAAGCTCGGGAGAAGAGATCTGTAACCTACAATGGTAGAAACATTAGATTGGCAACAGAACTATCCACAGAGACCTGGCAGGCCAGAAAGGACAGGCATGATATATTCAGAGCACTAAATGAGAAAAATATGCAGCCAAGAATACTATATCCAGCTAGGCTGTCATTGAAAATAGAAGGAGAGATAAAAAGCTTCCAGACAAACAAAAACTAAAGGAATTTGCAAACACGAAACCAGCCCTACAAGAAATATTGAAAGGGGTCCTCTAAGCAAAGAGAGAGCCTAAAAGCAACATAGAACAGAAAGGAACACAGACAATATACAGTAACAGTCACCTTACAGGCAATACAATGGCACTAAATTCCTATCTTTCAATAGTGACCCTGAATGTAAATGGGCTAAATGCCCCAATCAAAAGACACAGGCTATCAGATTGGATTAAAAAACAAGACCCATTGATATGCTGTCTGCAAGAGACTCATTTTAGACCCAAAGACACCCCCAGATTGAAAGTGAGGGGGTGGAAAACCATTTACCATGCTAATGGACACCAAAAGAAAGCTGGGGTGGCAATCCTTATATCAGACAAATTAGATTTTAAACCAAAGACTGTAATAAGAGGTGAGGAAGGACACTATATCCTACTTAAAGGGTCTATCCAACAAGAAGGTCTAACAATTGTAAATATCTATGCCCTTAACATGGGAGCAGTGAATTATATAAGGCAATTAATAACAAAAGCAAAGAAACACATTGACAACAGTACAATAATAGTGGGGGACTTTAATACCCACCTCACTGAAATGGACAGATCATCTAAGCAAAAGATCAACAAGGAAATAAAAACTTGAAATGACACACTGGACCAAATGGACTTCACAGACATATTCAGAACATTCCATCCCTAAGCATCGGAATACACATTCTTCTCTAGTGCCCATGGAACATTCTCCAGAATAGATCACATCCTAGGTCACAAATCAGGTCTCAACCAGTACCAGAAGACTGGGATCATTCCCTGCATATTTTCAAACCACAATGTTTTGAAACTGGAACTCAATCACAAGAGGAAAGTCGGAAAGAACTCAAATACATGGAGGCTAAAGAGCATCCTACTAAAGAATGAATGGATCAACCAGGAAATTAAAGAAGAATTAAAAAAATTCATGGAAACCAATGAAAATGAAAACACAACCATTCAAAATCTTTGGGATGCAGCAAAGGCAGTCCTAAGAGGAAAGTGTATAGCAATACAAGCCTTTCTCAAGAAACAAGAAAGCAAGAAAGGTCTCAAATACACAACCTAACCCTTTACCTAAAGGAGCTAGAGAAAAAACAGCAAATAAAGCCTAAACCCAGCAGGAGAAGAGAAATAATGAAGATCAGAGCAGAAATCAATGAAATAGAAACCAAAAGAACAGTAGAACAGATCAACAAAACTAGGAGCTGGTTCTTTGAAAGAATTAACGAGATTGATAAACCCCTGGCCAGACTTATCAAAAAGAAAAGAGAAACGACCCAAATTAACAAAATCATGAATGAAAGAGGAGAGATCATAACCAACACCAAAGAAATACAAACAATTATAAGAACATATTATGAGCCAGCAAATTAGATAATCTGGAAGAAATGGATGCATTCCTAGAGATGTATCAACTACCAAAACTGAACCAGGAAGAAACTGAAAACCTGAACAGACCTATAACCACTAAGGAAATTGAAGCAGTCATCAAAAATCTCCCAACAAACAATAGCCCAAGGCCAGATGGCTTCCCAGGGGAATTCTACCAAACATTTCAAGAAGAATTAATACCTATTCTTCTGAAACTGTTCCAAAAATTAGAAATGGAAAGAAAATTTCCAAACTCATTTTATGAGGCCACCATTACCTTGATCCCAAAACCAGACAAAGACCCCATCAAAAAGGAGAAGTACAGACCAATATCCCTGATGAACATGGATGCAAAAATTCTCACCAAAATACTAGCCAATAGGATCCAACAGTACATTAAAAGGATTATTCACCACGACCAAGTGGGATTTATCCCTGGGCTGCAAGGTTGGTTCAACATCTGCAAATCAATCAATGTGATATAATACATTAATAAAAGAAAGAACAAGAATCATATGATCCTCTCAATAGATGCAGAAAAAGCATTTGACAAGGTACAGCATCCTTTCTTGATCAAAACTCTTCAGAGTATAGGGATAGAGGGCACATACCTCAATATCATAAAAGCCATCTATGAAAAACCTACAACGAATATCATTCTCAATGGGGAAAAACTGAGAGCTTTCCCCCTAAGGTCAGGAATGTGGCAGGGATGTCCACTATCACCACTGCTATTCAACATAGTATTAGAAGTCCTAGCCACAGCAATCAGACAACAAAAAGAAATCAAAGGCATCCAAATCAGCAAAGAAGAAGTCAAACTCTCCCTCTTTGCAGATGATATGATACTTTATGTGGAAAACCCAAAAGACTCCACCCCAAAACTGCTAGAACTCACACAGGAATTCCATAAAGTGGCAGGATATAAAATCAATGCACAGAAATCAGTGGCATTCCTATATACCAACAACAAGACAGAAGAAAGAGAAATGAAGGAGTTGATCCCATTTACAATTGCACCCAAAACCATAAGAAACCTAGGAATAAATCTAACCAAAGAGGCAAAGGATCTGTATTCAGGAAACTATAAAATACTCATGAAAGAAATTGAGGAAGACATAAAGAAATGGAAAAACGTTCCATGCTCATGGATTGGAAGAACAAATATTGTGAAGATGTCAATGCTACCTAGAGCAATCTACACATTCAATGTAATCCCCATCAAAATACCATCCACTTTTTTCAAAGAAATGGAACAAATAATCCTAAAATTTGTATGGAACCAGAAAAGACCCCAAATAGCCAGAGGGATGTTGAAAAAGAAAAGCAAACCTGATGGCATCACAATTCCGGACTTCCAGCTCTATTACAAAGCTGTCATCATCAAGACAGTATGGTACTGGCACAAAAACAGACACATAGATCAATGGAACAGAATAGAGAGCCCAGAAATGGACCATCAACTCTATGGTCAACTAATCTTCAACAAAGCAGGAAAGAATGTCCAATGGAAAAAAGACAGTCTCTTCAACAAATGGTGTTGGGAAAATTGGACAGCCACATGCAGAAGAATGAAACTGGACCATTTCCTTACACCACACACAAAATAGACTCCAAATGGTTGAAAGACCTCAATTTGAGACAGGAGTCCATCAAAACCCTAAAGGAGAACACAGGCTGCAAGCAACCTCTTTGACCTCAGCCGCAGCAACTTCTTCCTAGAAACATCGCCAAAGCAAGGGAAGCAAGGGCCAAAATTAACTATTGGGATTTCATCAAGATAAAAAGTTTTTGCACAGCAAAGGAAACAGTCAACAAAACCAAAAGACAACCAACAGAATGGGAGAAGATATTTGCAAATGACATATCAGATAAAGGGCTAGTATCCAAAATCTATAAAGAGCTTCTTAAACTCAAAACCCAAAGAACAAATGATCCAATCAAGAAATGGGCAGAAGACATGAACAGACATTTTTCCAAAGAAGACATCCAAATGGCCAACAGACACATGAAAAAGTGTTCAACATCACTCAGCATCAGGGAAATCCAAATCAAAACCTCAATGAGATACCACCTCACACCAGTCAGAATGGCTAAAATTAACAAGTCAGGAAGCGACAGATGTTGGCGGGGATGCGGAGAAAGGGGAACCCTACTACACTGTTGGTGAGAATGCAAGCTGGTGCAACCACTCTGGAAAGCAGTATGGAGGTTCCTCAAAAAGTTGAAAATAGAGCTACCATACGATCCAGCAATTGCACTACTGGGTATTTACCCCAAAGATACAAATGCAGGGATCCGAAGGGGTACGTGCACCCCGATGTTTATAGCAGCAATGTCCACAATAGCCAAACTGTGGAAAGAGCCAAGATGTCCGTCAACAGATGAATGGATAAAGCAGGTGTGGTATATATATATACAATGGAATATTATGCAGCCATCAAAAGGAGTGAGATGTTGCCATTTGCAACGACGTGGATGGAACTGGAGGGTGTTATGCTGAGCGAAATAAGTCAATCAGAGAAAGACATGTATCATATGACCTCACTGATATGAGGAATTCTTAATTGCAGGAAACAAACTGAGGGTTGCTGGAGTGGGGGGTGGGGTGGGAGGGATGGGGTGACTGGGTGATAGACACTGGGGAGGGTATGTGCTATGGTGAGCGCTGTGAATTGTGCAAGACTATTGAATCACAGGGGCGCCTGGGTGGCTCAGTCATTAAGCGTCTGCCTTCGGCTCAGGTCATGATCTCCAGGTCCTGGGATCGAGCCCCACATCGGGCTCCCTGCTCAGCGGGGAGTCTGCTTCTCCCTCTCCCTCTGCTTCTCCCCACTGCTCCTACTCTCTCTCTCTGTATCTCTCTGTCTCAAATGAATAAATAAGAAATTCTTAAAAAAAAAAAAAGACTGTTGAATCACAAATCTGTACCTCTGAAACAAATAATGCAATATATGTTAAGGAAAAAAAAAAGAAGAAGAAGAAGAAGGTAGCGGGAGGGGAAGAATGAAGGGGGAAATCGGAGGGGGAGACGAACCATGAGAGACGATGGACTCTGAAAAACAAACAGGGTTCTGGAGGGGAGGGGGGTGGGGGGATGGGTTAGCCTTGTGATGGGTATTAAAGAGGGCACGTTCTGCATGGAGCACTGGGTGTTATACGCAAACAATGAATCATGGAACACTTCATCTAAAACTAATGATGTAATGTATGGTGATTAACGTAACATAAAAAAGAATAGTCACCAACTGATTCAGATAAGCAGCTAACTCAGAGAAAACTGTAGAAGGTGAAAAACAGTACAGTTTCTCTCACCATTTCTCCATGGCTTTTCACAGATGGAATTCAATTCGTTTTTGTTATTGTTGAACAAAATAAATGGAATAAGAGAAAGTAGATGTAGAGTCCGCAAATAATTAAGCATAAAATAAATACATAGTAAATTCTGGTGTAATATTTCATCTGGGTACTTGTCCCTGGCTAAGTAGCTCTAAAAGTCTGACTAAAATATGTAACATAAGAATTAATAAGGATGAAAACTCACACTAACATCAAAACCTAAAGTAACATTTAAATAAAATCAACCACTTTAAGATATATTCTTCCACCTTTTATAATGTATCAGACATAAACACAGACAGCCCAAAACATACATTTTTTAAAAGAAATTTACATATTGGATTGTAACCTATAAATTATTCTTTTTCTTACTATATTTTAGGGATCTTTTCAAGTCACTACCCATGTATGTGCCTCATTGATTTCAACTGTGTCATGGTATTAAGGTACTATTGTACAGAATATAATTTATGTATTTAACCACCGGAAGAATACATTTTAAAATAAGAAATATTATCTATCATCTTTTAAAAATGCAATACATCTCTATATACTGATATAGAGATATTTCCAACAAAAAAACAAGGTGCAATATATAAAATGTGATATCATTTACATAGCAAAGCCAACCGATATAATTTCTATGTGGATACACACACATATACACATGGCTTTGGGGTTTTTTTGTTTTTTTTTTTTAAGATTTTATTTATTTGTCAGAGAGAAAGAGAGAGAAAGAGCAAGAGAGCAGCAGGGAGAGGGAGAAGTAGACTCCGCCTGAGCAGGGAGCCCGATAGGGGACTTGATTCCAGGACTCTGGGATCATGACCTGAGCCGAAGGCAGCCGCTTAACCGACTGAGCCACCCAGGTGCCCTGTGCATGACTTTATAGTAAATGTATGAAGGATGTAAAGCAAACAGATGAACGTGAGTAAGGGATAGGTAGGGAGAGATAGGTAGGGGGGCTCCGGGATCAGGCTCACAAAAATCCCATAAATGTGGAGATGTAAGGAAACCAAAGATAAGGGACCAAACCAGACCATCCTGTCCTAGGTGTCAGGGGTGGGGTCTTGTTATAACAGCTACTTGTGGCCAACAAAGAATTACTGGTCCCTAAAAACGAAGTAAGCCATTAAAGGTGTTATCACTAATCCTTGCTCAATGGTGATATCAATAGAGATGTTAAAAGGATTAAGTTCCCTGGTTAGCTTTCAATAAAAGACCAACCCTAAAAGTCCCCAGTGACAGCGCGCTGTCGGGACCCCTCTCACTCCTGAGAGCTTTTTCTGGATCCTCACTTAATAAAACTCTATCGCTTTACTCATTTTTCTTTGTCCACGAGATTCATTCTTTCACTCCGTGAGTGAGAACCTCGCTCTCCCGCTTCAAAAGCAGTTAACGTGTGGGAGGTACCTAGGTAAAGGTGGTGTTAGGCTTGTCTGTAAGGTTTTAGTTTGTTTTATTTAGTTTATCTTTTTTTTAAATTTTATATTCAATTAGCCAACACTTAGTAACATCATTAGTTTTTGATGTAGTTTTCAACGATTAATTATTTAGTTTACCTTATAATGAAGGTATAGGTGTTGTATTAGTTAGAAAATAAAAAATTCTATTTTCCCTTAAAAAAAATAAAGAAAATATTAACTAAAAGTTCATACATGTATTCCGGACAGGGTTGGAAAAGCCTGTCAAGGAAAATTGGTTCATCTTCAGTGACAGCATCAAGACAAACATGAATAAACAGGTTCATTCTGTAGAGTTATATCTCTTCCATGAGTGCTGCCAAGATTCCACAGACACTTTTCTCCAGGGGTTGTGAATAATATTTGAGCCAGCTTGCCTATGAAGGGTGATGACGGGAAAGCATTAAAGTCAATCCGAAGATGACGCCATTCATGTCAAATGCTGAGACTCGCAACACAGGCTATGCTACTGGCCGTCCCACGGGGCTGGGGCATATCGGTGCCACCGTGGGGCTGACGTCATGCACAAAGGGCTCACTTTTACCAAGGTCAGCTTCTAGAGAAGTCACCTTTAGGTTTGCCTTGCTGAGGGTATATATCCTCTTCTAAATTTCACACATAGTTAGGCTTTATTCTTTTTTTTCCCTTTAGCTAGGTGGTAACATGGGGAGATAATAATGCTGGAGCTTACTGAAAAGCAAACACCAAAATTCACAACTGACTCTTCGATAGACACAGAGCTCAGAGTGTCAAACACACAAATCAAAATCTATTGCTAGGTGTCTACCAAAAATGTTAGAAGAAAGCAATTTCCTTTACGTTTTAGTAACTTAAAGATCTGCAATTAAACTGGGCTTTTAACTAATATAAGAATTGAGAATTCTTTCTTTCTGATACAAAGAAGCGATTGTCCCAGCTTTGAATGGACCAAGAATAACCTAAGATTGGCAGAAGAGCATCAACAGAATCTGGGTTATGTAATGAAACAAATCTGGAACCACAGAGAAGGGAGCTGGTCCTCCCAGTTTTCACCAAGGCTTTTATTGGTTCTCCGACAGGGATGAATTATAAATGCCAAAAAAGTATTGTGTAGTATGTACAAATGTATGTAATTATTCCTGAGTTCACAACATAAAACCATCATTCTCTGATTACATATTCTTGTCTTTGTCATAAAGTCTTAAGTGAAAGTTAACCTTCTGGGAAGTTCTAGATTGGGTAGACCCCACCTAGCCATTTTGTTAAGATTCTGCAAATCAAGGGGCCCGTGGGTGGCTCAGTCAGTTAAGCAACTCCTTTCAGCTCAGGTCATGATCCCGGGGTCCTGGGATGGAGCCCTGCATCCGGCTCCTTGCTCAGCAGGGGAGTCTGCTTCTCCCTCTGCCTGCCACTCCCCCTGCTTGTGCTCTCTCTCTCTCTTTCTCTCTGTTAAATAAATAAATAAGTAAATAAATAAATAAATACACTTAAAGAAAGATTCTGCAGGCCTCTTATCAAAACTATTTTATTTATTTTATAAAAAAATAATTGTATTACGAGTCATATAGTCTGATGACTGCACAGCAAGAGAGGACAAATTAGATATTTAGAGGCTTTCAAGTGTGCTTATCCTGGCTGGTACAAGAGGAGAGAATGAATATCTGAAAGAAGTTCTTCCGTTGGAGCATGAATCTATTCTTGCAACAATCTGCAAAAATCTCCAGAAACATTTGCCTAACATCAACTGATCTGCCACCCCAACCAGAGGACCTTGGTAAGGATTGGGGTCCCGAAGACCTGGCAGCACAAGCCAAGGTGGAAATATGCAAATGTTAAAGCCTAGGGAGTTGTCAGATGAAAGAGACACAGAGAGGCAGGTTTCACTCAAGTCAAAACATAGAAGCAAGAATCTGGGATCAGGAGATAAGCAGAACCAAAAGCTAAGTAAATAATAAATACATCTGTTTTGACAATTGGGTAGTTAGGAATTCCATCCTGATTCCCACTGTCCCCCAGAGGTCCGAGTCCCCATGCTCTCCACAGAAATGATGCCTGAGCCTGCGCTCTCCAAGTGCAAAACGGGCATCGCTCAGCTCCGTCTGTCCTCCTTCCCTCACTGTATATACCTCTACCAAGTGGACCTGCCCGATGTCTCGTTCTCTCAGATTCTGTTTGGGTGACAGAGGCAGTTTGAGAAATTAATTCCTGCCGGGTGTTCATTGGGGGCAATAGCATCGTGGAAAAGATCAGGAGCCTCAGAAGCTGGAATGTAGGCTTTGTCACAAATAGCTGTGTGTCTGGGCAGTAGGTGGTTACGCCTGTAACATGAGGATAAGAATGCTTGTTTTATAAGGTTCTTGTAAGGATTGCTTTAGATCAGTTACAACACGAGGTTCTAGATGGTGACAGTAGTCACTTAACTTTTTGGAGGAGTAGAAACCAGAGCTAACATTTAAGGTTGTGAATAGTTTTCTGTTTCTAGAGGTGGAGACATCAGTATGGCAGATTCCTTCTGTTCTAGGATGAACTGCATTAGATCCTTTTGGATTATGTAGATAGAAAGGAAGGCGTTGTTGTAGGGAAAGAATATAAGGAGAGGAGTTCATTTATTTGTTGTGAGTTTGTTTTTGCTAATCAAGAGCCTGAGGCTTAGCTACTGTCATCAGGGAACATAAAGAATCATCCCCCTACAGGTGTCTTTGTCTCCATGAATTTAAAATAGAGGCAAATGGGGTCTTTGGAGAAGAACGGCATAATGAGCTAGACCTCATTCTTTTTGAAGTTGAAAGTTATTGAGCCTGACTGATGGATTGGGCTGACCTCACAGAGGCTACCAGCTTCCAAAGTAAATATCAGGCTCTTGAGGAAAAACACTGTATAGAATGAGAAAGGCTGGACTAACTCCCTGAATTCAAAACCAGCGTCTCACTTATGAGATGGGGCAGCTGCCTCAGGGTACAGCGTACACTAAATTCTAATAGACTGGAAACTGGGTGAGAAGCAAAATCTCAAATGATGAGATCAGGTTTCCCCACCTGGGAAAGCTGGCGAGATGGTGGAATTAGGCAGGGATTGATAGAGATGGCTCTATGTTATCCAGTATTCTGTGGGCAGATTTTGAATATAAACTGGAAGCCATTTCTTGTCATTTAGCTCTTAATGGGCCCTAGGGAAATTGGGAATATTTCCCAAACCAGGTTTCTCTAGGAAAGAATAGAGCAGGGTCTCAGCTCAGTTTGGTGATTTATATATTTGAACATTTGTGTCAGCTATTTGGCGCAGGTAATAGAAACTGATCAACACTTGTGTGTTTATAAAGGTAAAAGGGGGGCAATGGGGAAGCTGATGTGTTATCAAAAGAGCTCTAGTTTTCTGCGTAGGAAGAGGCCTTTTGATTTATAATAAACCTGGTCCAGCTTTCAAATATCAGTTCTCAGAATTGACTGAGCGCTTCTGACTTGAATTCCTCAAACTTAATAAGAGATTGAAGTGTATACATCAGGTGGCTAATTAAATTTTAATAATGTACATCAATTTCTTGTGACCAGAAAGTCTGTGTTCCCTCTTTCTTGGTCACCCTCTTTCCCTTATTCCTAAATGTTTCCCGGGACATCCTTGGTGGTGCTTTGCACACATAGGAGCCTTTTCGTGATCACTCCACGACATAAAGGCTGGATACCAACTTTAGAATTGCCCCTTTTCTGTGGCATATTTCATTAAGCATACCTTTAGTATGGGGAGGCACTATTAACATAGGATTAATGACTTATTTAAGAAAATCCCTGCACATATTAAATAATCATTGAATCTATAGATGGTATAGAGTTGTATATCCTACACATAAGCTCAGAATTTAGAATACCTGTCCTTCTCCCCTATGCTAAAGTCAAGGATTCTGGTTCCCCTGGTCTCTATCCAGACCCCAGCTTGCTGCCTCCAGCTATCACATAACTATGTTTCTGAATCTTCATCTTTCAAGAAACACTTTTGAGAATATGGCTTTCATCATTCTCCATTACCTAGAAGCATTCCACACGGAATGACTTTTAGTCTTAGGAGACTAGGGTGTTCCTTTTCCACAAAGTTTTCATCCATTATGGTGAGGGAGGTCTTCCACTGTCCCTTCCATTGTTACGGTGAAAGGAGGCTTTCACCGATATGAAATTCTCTAGCAACCTTGGGGAGATAGGAAGAGTCAGATTTGGGTGCCTCCTGGAAGATATTGTCCATTACTGATCCTAAGCCTTCACTTGATAGTGAAGTGACCTTCACTTTAGAGCTACTTATTAAGTTATGGAAGAATCCCAAGCCCATCCTATACAGATAAAAACTATCATTTGATGCTTTACAAGATTTTGCTTTTAATGTATTATGACAACATATTTATGTTACTTTTGGTTCAGAGAATAGTCTGAGTTAATTGCAAGGATTTGTTAACAGCAAGAACGGAATATGGAACTATTTAAATTTGAAATTTCATCCCTGCATTAGATAAACACTGTAAAGTTTTTAACAGTTGTTTCTACATTCTGATGTTAAACAGCAGGCTTAAAATCTGAAATACTGTTAACAATCGGATTAAAATAACTGCCTGTTTCTTTAAACCATGGATACGCCCTTGCTCCATGAGCAAGAAAAATCTTAGGATAGATGAACTGACACACAGTAAATTAGAAGCCTTTAAATTAATACATGCAATCTAATCAGGAGGCAGATATGGATTATTTTCATTTTAAAGATAAAGGAAAAAAATAAATGATTTGTCTCCCGTGTCCAGCAAGTCAGGGCAGCAAGCCAGGAGATGAGCTCCTATAAAGTCACTGAGACACATTACTTTTATTATAATGTAATAGGCTTTCAGATGATTAATATCCTCAGACAGTAACAACTACATTATCAACTTCATATTGCCCATATGAGTAAAAATAATCATCTCTAACATTCAGATAGCACTTCTATGACGTTGTAATTTCTTTCATAATACCATTAGCTTCATTGTAGAGATAAACCAGGTGAGACCCAAAGAGTACCTTGTCTAAATAAATATGCAAAGTTAGCAATTATTAGACACTACTTAGTGTCATATATATATATGTTAGAATATGAATTTTGTTTTATAAAATATGTATCTGATATTTGACCATTTAATCTTTCACTTAATAAATCTGTATCATTTATTTACATTAACAAACATTATTGAGTCCCTAATATCCCCAAGGTACAACGCTGGATTCTGAGGATATTTTTTTTTTTAATGTTTGTTATTTATTTATTCATGAGAGTCAGAGAGAGAGAGAGAGGCAGAGGCAGAGGGAGAAGCAGGCTCCCCGCCTAGCAGGGAGCCCAATGCGGGACTCGATCCCAAGACCCTGGGATCATGACCTGAGCCGAAGGCAGACGTTTAACCATCTGAGCCACCCAGGCGCCCCTCTGAGGATATTTTAGAGAATAATGTAGACCCAGTTCATTTCCTATGGATTTACATAATGTATAGAATTTATGTTTGGGGTAGGCAGTTATTAAATAAGTTTTGATTTTTATGAAATACTTTTGAGGAGTTTCATTCACACTTGCACCCTCATTATTCACAGATATGCTATACATCTTTCCACTTGCCTGTTGTGTTCTATAATGTACTGGTAGACCCAGATATACTGAGCATTGATTCGGTGGTAACTTCTTTGAAAAAAAAAACCAGACTCATCAATTACACATAAAGAGGGCTGGTGGTGGTAAGGGGCAGGGATTGAAATCAAGTGTTCCAAAGGTGCAGTGAAGTGGGTAGGTTCTGAGGCTGAATTCCTATGCAAGGCCTAGAGAGGTGAACATGAGCAAAAATACAAGAGTGGAATTGCCCAAGGCAGGAAAGGGAGGAGTACATTTTTGGGACCAAATACAGCAAATGCGGAGACAGGTCTATAAGTTATATTCAATAGAAGAGGGTGAAGGGTGGCCAAGACAGAGTCAGAAGCAAAGGCCATAATGAATCTCAAAAGGATAGTTGTGGCACAGAAGGTGAGCTGGCTGGCAGATATTGCTTTCACTGGGGTACCTCAATGCTTCCCTAGAGAACCTTCTCTGGGACTACCTACACTAGTCCAAGAGAGAGGAGCATTTCTTAATAGTGTCCATCTCCTGAATGCAACTAGGTGTCAAATGAGAATTTCTTTTATAATTCCAATAAAATTAGGAGGGGTTTGAGGCAAATCTTGTTTTTCCTAGCAGAAAAATCCTCTCCTAGGTAAATATTCACTTTTGCTGAGTAAATATTTTACTAATATGACTGGAGAAAAGCCAAAACTCTCAAAAGACAAATTGGGTAACAATGGATTGTTGGTAAGTGGCCTTTTATGGAGAATGGGGGGGGAGGTATGAGCAAAATGGGTGAAAGTGGTCAGAAGATGTAAAATTCCAGTTATAAAATAAGTCCTGGGTATGTAATGCATGATGGCATGGTGACTATATTTAATAATACATGCCTTGTATATTTGAAATTGCTAAGAAAATAGATCTTAAAAGTTCTCATCACAAGAAATGTGGTGGTAATGAATGTTAACTTATCGTGGTGATCATTTTACAATATATACAATATATACATGATGATCAAATCATCATGTTGTACACCTGAAACTAATATGATGTTATAAGTCAATTATGTTTCAATAAAAAAAAGAAGGAGGATGGGTCCATTTACTCTGAGTAGTTCTTTAAGTGAGGTCATTTAAGTTTTGGGTAAAATCTGAGTTTGTTGCGACAGTAGAAAATAATTTAGAAATGTATGGAGAGGGGCACCTGGGTGGCTCAGTCATTAAGCGTCTGCCTTTGGTTCAGGTCATGATCCCAGCGTCCTGGGATTGAGCCCCGCATCGGGCTCTCTGCTTGGCAGGAAGCCTGCTTCTCCCTCTCGCATTCCCCCTGCTGTGTTCCCTCTCTTGCTGTCTCTCTCTCTGTCAAATGAATAAATAAAATCTTAAAAAAAAAAAATGTATGGAGAAAACTTCAAAAAGGAAAGACACCTATTGGCTGATAGCTAAAAAATCACTCTTGGAGAAAAAAGAAATCGAATGGTGGTTATTAAGTTGTTTGCTCTGAGGTATGTAAGTAAATTCACTCTTTTATTTCCTCCAATTAAAATTTTCATTGCTCCTAATGCTTCTCTGAAGTGCATTTGACTTTGGAGCACATGACTAAATAATTTATTAGAGTCTTTATTAGAGTTGGTAGAGAAAAAACTATGGGTTATTCCTATGGAAAGCCATATATGGGTGACAATATTAATAATGATAGATGCCACTTAGATGCTACTATGCCTTAATGCTTTCTTTATGTTACCTTACTGAATTTAATCTTTACCCTGACTATATGATTTAGTGTGTAGTTATGGTTTTAATTGCCTTGGCCTTTAACTGACACATATTACTACTTCTCACCTTCCATTAGCAAAACTTAGTTACATGGTAACACCAGATGTAAAGGGAGCTGGGAAATGCAGGCCCCGCCTATACAGCCTCTTCCCAGTAATAACCTGTGGTTTGAAAAGGCACACATTTGATAGACAGCCAGCCACACCGGCCATGTCAACTAGGTAGATAGTAGGCCCTCAAGTAGACGAGAAAGATGAGTCATTTCCTCAAAGCCACACACACAGAAGTGGAAGAGCCCGCTTCATGCCAGATATTTTTGTAGATGCCCAATGCATCTGTTTTCCAGTTAAATTTAAGGCAAAGATTCTTTAAGTGAAATGAGTTAGATGAAGTTAAGCAGGCTGCCCAACTACCAGAATTAAAAGACAACAGAAAACCATTAAAAGGAATAATCTTTTTATGTACCGACAAGCAATGAACTCCAAGACACGTTTTTAAGTGAAAAAGAAACAGTAAATGAATTTGATAGAATTTGTATTTTAAAAAATTGTCTTTATACATGCATGAGTTCTCATACATACATTGTGTATCTCTAGAAGGAGAATATTGGTACAGTGGTTTCCTCTGGGGAAGGGAACTGAAGGCTTGCAGAGCTATTTACCTTTCTGTATGTACCCATTTATACCCTTTGAATATTTTGTTATGCCCAAATAATTACCTGTAAAAATTCTAAATTTAAGTAAAACTGCAAAAAAATATCAGAAGATAACATAGCCTTTTGAGAATTGCTGCTCTTTGGCCAGATGGGAGAAAACTCAGTGCTGATCTTCCGCCCACACTCTTGGCAACCATCAGTGGCCTGCAAGTATATCATTCCTGACTCCCTTTGACTTGTAAGTGTAGCGACTCCTGGCAACCTTAGGGAACATTGCCCCTGGTCCCGTTGCCAATAAACAACTCTTTGACATGGTTCTGCTTCCCCATTTCCTGGAAATTGAGCCATCCAGGTTGACTAAGCACCAACCAAACTCCCCTCAAATTTACCACTTGTGCCTGGATCTACTCTCCCGAGACTGAAAGTCTAGCCAGCCTTTCTGGGTGACTGGTCACCCAGTCACCTACATGGCAGCACACCTGTAGGAAATCAGCAGAAGTAAGCCATGATGTATGGTTGGCAAACGAGTGATTTGAGAACAAAGGATAATGAAATTTCAAATGTGAATTTCTATGATTAAGGATTTTAAAGGAAACAGGAATCACTTTTTTTTTTCCACTTCATGTTTATTGGAGCAAATTATTAGTGATTTTTATGTCAGCTTATCTAGTTAGGTCAAGCTTTCCCGGGGCCAGAACTGATTGGGTGCAAACAACTTAAAAATAACCTTGAATGACAATGATTACTGTTTTATATGACCAAGAAAGTATGTCTTTGTGCCAGAAAGCCCCTTTCCTACTTGGCAAAGTCCTAATTACCACTGCTCATACAAAGAGTTGGTGCATTAGTTGAAATTTCTAGATTCCAATGTTTAAAGTTGTTTACTAAAGTTTAGAAAATGCTAAAAATTATCTTTCAATCCAAGATGGCTTCACAGACAATAATTGTTGTTCCAGTGATAAATAAAATAGTGTTCAAACCCATTTGCCTTACTTTTGAGTCTCTCTCTCTCTTTTTTTAGGGAGAGAACGCAACTGAAAAATTAGACATTCATCCTTAATCCTAACAGCTAAATCTCCCTTTAAAATTATATAAACAAGTGTTTTCTCCACTGGAAGTTAAAATAATTTGAACTACAAAGTCAAAACAAAACTTATAACTAAAAAGTTTTTAGAGCATATGCTGTATTAGGATAAATTATACCACATTCCTCAACTAGAACATGATGCCTTGCTTGGAATGCAAATGGAGAACATAGTAACTGGACTTTCCATACATTCTCAAATTTTTCACGTTGCCTGGAGTATGGTACGTATTACATACATTGCTTAATTCAGTTATATATTCACTCATTCCAGACAAAAATTTTTAAGACTATTGATTTTAAATGTATTTGGACAGTAAAAAAAAAAAGTCAGTATACAATGTTTATTCTTCTTCAGTCTAAAAGTGGCTATCCCAACTTTTTAAACCAAATAAAAGAGCCCGCAATTATATTCTAGCATTTAGATATAAGTGTGAAAATGAATCCTAGCTGCTTTCCTAATAGTTTTTTGGTTAGTTAGTTGGTTGATTGGTTTTTTGTTTTCATTTTCATTTTTTGCTTTTTTTACTTAAAGGCATTCTCTTCCTTGCCCCACAAACCTTTAAAACTGAAATGTGCTCCCTGGTGCTTTCTATTTACTAGACTTTGTTACTGATCAAACAAACTGAAAGCAATTTACTTCTATTTAAAAGGTCATTTCATGATATTTTGGTTCACCAGTGCTTTTAATCTTATTATAAATTACAGTACATCCCAACATTAGCTAATGGATTTATGTAAGTCAAAGAACAACAGCAAAAGCAAATTTCATCTCTGGTAGAGAAGGATCCATGTGGTAACACTTGGCCTTTGACTCTTCAAAATGCTGTCATACCAGCATCTATTTTTGCCCTCATCTCTGTCTTCACCCCTCCTTAAACTCCTTTGCAATTTCCTTCTCTATCTTACTTCTGAAGAGTGGAGCTCCTTGGAGCCATTGGGTGGGCCCCTCTTTCTTTTCTCTCTTTCTTCCTAAATTTCCTCAGGCAGTCCTACGTTTAAATGCTATCTCTGTGCAGATGATGCCTATATCTACAGAGCTCTCTAATAACTGTGAAGTTTCTCATGTCTGGGGCAGAGGCCCAAAGGCTGACAGCAACACAAGGATCTCCACATCCCAGAGAAGAGGCTGACCTCACATTGGGAGGCCATGCTGAGGGACTGGGAAACCAGCACAAGCAGCATTAGCTTGTTTCCTGCCTTCAGAACTTAAAGGGAATGCAGCAAATCTACTGGAAAGCTTCAGGAGTCAATAGCACAGGTTTCCTGAGAGGAAATTGTCAATGCATGCCCAGCCGTGAAGGAGGGGAAAACACCCTTCTCATCTTTTTTCCCCCAGTAAGTTTAGTTAACATCCAACATCTCATATAGACAAGAAGGAAGGAAGGAAGGAAGGAAGGAAGGAAGGAAGGAAGGAAGGAAGGGAGGGAGGGAGGGAGGGAGGGAGGGAGGGAGGGAGGAAGGAAGGAAGGAAGGAAGGAAGAAGGAAGGAAGGAAGGAAGAAAGGAAGGAAGGAAGAAAGGAAGGAAGGAAGGAAGGGAGAAAGGAAGGAAGAAAGGGAGGGAGGGAGGAAGGAAGGAAGAAGGAAGGAAGGAAGGAAGAAGGAAGGAAGGAAGGAAGGAAGAAAGGAAGGAAGGAAGGAAGGAAGGAAGGAAGGAAGGAAGAAGGAAGGAAGGAAGGAAGGAAGGAAGGAAGGAAGGAAGGAAGAAGGAAGGAAGAAGGAAGGAAGGAAGAAAGAAAAAGGAAGGAAGAAAGGAAGGAAGAAAGGAAGGAAGGAAGGAAGGAAGGAAGGAAGGAAGGAAAAGGAAGGAAGGAAGGAAGGAAAAGGAAGGAAGGAAGGAAGGAGACTGACATGTAAATTGTAGACTGCTTTGTGCAGCCCAGGCCTCTACCCACAGCATGATAGTTGCATTGTTTCTCCTCCTCCCCTCTAATTGTGCCATCTAAAAGTGGCAGATGTCCCTGGGGTTAAAATTTCCCCCACTGGAGACCATGCCATACTTTATTCATACCAGTTATTCTGTTCTTTCCTCCAAGTCCTGCAGAGACCCAAAACAATCATAAGCCTCTAGAAATGGGCACACCCCACTGTGGGGCTCAGAGATCTGGGGGGAGAGCAGAAATTTTAAATTGGATGAGTATCTGGAACTTTAAGAGTTTGGAAATTATACTAGATTTTCATGTTTCCTGATACCGAGCTGAAAAAACATGAGCTTTCCTCATTCAAGGAGAGAGAAAGAACAGCAGAAAAGAGTTAAAAAGACAGGTTAGGGAAAGTAAACAAAGCTGCTTTCTGCTTTAAACTTACTGCATTCAGATTCTTCCAGATAATGGTTGCAGTTTTAGATTACATCCAGAGGTGAAAGCCTCTGAGCTCTAGAATTAAATACCTAGCTGAACATATGACATCTGTATTTAGATGCTCTCTAGGCATCTGTAATTTAGCAGGTCCAAAACTTGATTGAAGCCCCTCTGAAGTGAAATCTGATTCTTCCTCCAGCATTTTCCATCTCTTTACAAGGCTTTATCACCCATCCACTCGCCCAAGCCAGAAAACCAAGAGGGATCCCTCCTTCCTTCTGCTAGGTCATCTAAATTTTTGCAAGTCTTGTTGATTCTATCAGTAAATGTGTAACAAATCCATCCTCGTTGCTCCATAACTATTGTTATAACTCTTG
This sequence comes from Neomonachus schauinslandi, assembly GCF_002201575.2. Classification (NCBI taxonomy): domain Eukaryota; kingdom Metazoa; phylum Chordata; class Mammalia; order Carnivora; family Phocidae; genus Neomonachus; species Neomonachus schauinslandi. The sequence continues at coordinate 89,609,843 of NC_058407.1, read as the reverse complement.
TCCACGGCTTCCCTGGAGCACACAAAGATAACCCTCTATCTGGTCTCCCCAAATCTATGGTTGTCCTCTCTCCATCTATCAACATAGCAGCCACAGTGATTAATTATGTCGCCATTTTATTAAAGTGTCTCAACTGCTATGGTAGAAACCTAAAGCAGGCTTTTCTTTTTCCAGTACTTGCTGACCTACCAGTTCCCTCTAGGTAGCATCTTCCTGGGCAACATCTCACCCCGATTCCCAAACTCTCCACTCACTTGTGATCAGTTGGTCTCATTGAGTTTCTAAGACTTGGACCTGTTTACCTGAACACTTCAATCCCATGCCCAATTCAGCTGATCTCCCCCTCCCGGAAGCCTGCACTGCCCTTGAAGTTCAGTGGCTCCAAGTGGAGGGGCTCCGCTTTTCTCAATTCTTTATCTTTCTGGAGCTGGGGTAAGAAGTGATCAGGGTGACAGAGCACTCTCCCTGTGACTACCTTCGCAAGGTCACAGCCATCTTATTGTTTGCTTGGTAACTGCTGTTCTAGCTCATTGTCCATAACCTGCAGTGGACAGGTGGTCCCTGGACATTGACAGTCCCTTGTAATGTTCCAGGATTGCGAGAATGAGCCCTAAGTCAGGCTCCACACTGGGCAAGGAGCCTGCTTAAGATTCTTTCTCTCTCCTTCTCCCTCTGCAACACCCCCAAAACAACAACAACAAAATAAAGCCCCCCAAACCCCCCCAAACTAGAAATAATCCAAATGTCCAACAATAGTAAAATGAGGTAAGTAAATTAGGGTCCAGTCATAAAAAGATTAAAAAATTAAAAAAAAAATAAAAGAATTATGGCACAATGTATATGATATATTCTTTGCAAACTGCCTGAAGTTCCTTATGTAAAGTGGTAGAGGATAAAATAAATACATATATAACCACTTAACTCCACAACTTTAATTCTCTTAACTGATAATTCACCCTCCCTCCCACTAATGTTCTCTTTCCCACCCCATCCAACCATATGCACCTACTCTTTTCCCCACCTACCTGGCCAATTTCCTCATCACCATACTGCCAAGAATCACAACTTTCTTCAATTGTTTTGCTTGAAATGCTGTTTAAACTAAAATGAATATACATTATGGTTCCTAAATGAAAATGCTCTCATGTCCCACAATGGATCACAATCCTCAATACATTTTTTATGCCCTATTGACTTGTGCTTAAATTTCCTTCCAGTTTATGAAATCGCATTCCCACTTTTTCATGGGGAACATTTCACAGGTTATGTAAGACCTCTTTTTTTAAAAAAATTGTTCAGCATGATTAGTGAACAAGTTTGCATTAGAAACCCAAGCACTGAGACACAAGGAATGAGATGTTTATGTAATGGTGCTGTTACACATTTTTCTGAGTGCAGTCTGTTGGAAACCCTCCTAATCAAACAATAAAGATAAGCAAATTAAAATCGGCCAGATTTATCTCAGTTTGACTGTAACAGCTCAATACATACCAACAAGAAAATACTTCGTTAAGGATCAACTGAAGGGTTGCCTTTTCTCCATCACATTTGGCTTTTCATCAATGTTAATTTGGGGCTAGTTTTCTCTTCCACCTGGAGAAAATATGCCAGTTTATCTGTTTACAAGATAATAAAACAAAATCTAGAAATATTTGGGTCCTTATATTTGGGTTTCCCATCCACTTGGTTAAAGATATGGTTAAAACAAAAGCATAGAAAATAGAAAATGTGTTTGGAATTCTATAACTTAATTTTTTTTAAAACAGTTAATAGTTTAGTGTTCAGAAATATATTAGAGTAAAATTATGAGTACTTAATACAAATGGAAGATTCTAGAAATCAGAGAAGATAAAGGCAAGCAGGAATACAACAGAGGAGATAAGAGCAAAGAGAGATTGTGTGTGTGTGTGTGTGTAGGAGGAAGAGGAGAAGAGAGGAAAAATCTAGAAGCAGAAGGAGGAAGAGGAAGGCTACAGAGACACAACTCACAACAATTTTCTTTCAAAAGATTTAAAGAGATTAAAACATTTATCATCTCCTCATCTTCCAATTTTGTAACATTTTTAATTTTCTTCACTCCCCCTTGCTCCTTAACATTTATCTCCTGAAAAGGCATGGCTAAAGGAAAATGAAAGCTAGCTGTCCAGTCTCACTGCTCTAACAGTAGCATTCTGGATTTCAGTAGCAAATAACTGGATATATAAACTCTCTGAACCTTTCCATTCCCTCTGCTATGCTCACTTTCTCCTTGGAATCCTTCCTCTCCACCTCCTCCCCATACCCTATAACCCCAAAAGAAAAGGAAAGAAGACAACCAAACTTGCAGTGTGAATTCATACTGAATGTGTTTTCTCAAATATTTGTTTTGCACTAAACCTCAGGACCTTTGCATAATCCTGGAGGACTATTCAGGGTTTAGCAGGAGAGATTGGTGGCATAGGAGTTTAAAGTTAGATTTATTCAAATTAATTTCAGGAAAAGAAATGTGACATTTATTGCACATGAAACTCATGCCCACTTTACAAGTACTGTGAATATAAAGAAATTCATGTAATAGAAGAAATACATAATCATATGAGTAAGCATGTGATTAAATAACCATCATAATCATTGCATGTGGATTGCATGTGGAAATCAGGAACCTTTTCAAATAAACATCTGTCCTCCCTGAAGTGTCATGAGCATCACTCATGGTTAGGAATTCTTCCTGAACTTGTATGCTTGCAGAATTCTAACTGTGCTCCTCACTGTCCACCTAATTAGAAACTGAAGAGAATTCTTTGTTTTGAACTCTCTTGCCTGACACATCGTGCAAGTCCATCTGAAATATTTGCTACCTTGAATCTCTGAGGTACACCTCAAACCTGTACTACATTGCAAGATCCAAGTTGCACACGTCTCAACAACTGTGAACCTATAGGGTCATGGCTGGATCTCAACATATATTCTCTCAAATTCTTCATTCCCCTTATTTAGTAGCATCTGTGTGTGTGTATGTGTGTGTGTGTGTCTCATTGGGGGATAATTCTATTTGTTTTTCTATAGCATCATCATTTATCATTTTTAAACACTTTTTCTTGTGTTACTGACCCCTCCATTCCAGGAATATATTGCTTCTCTTGTCCATGCTGGAGTAGAGCAACACAGAAATTTAGCCAGCGATTCACTTGTTAGTCTGATAGACTCTCATAAACGCCTTGTTTATAGCATAAGAATATAAATGCGTATTTACATACATCTCTGGAAAAGTAGCCTTTCCAAATCTGATGGCTATTAATTTGGCCTTAACTCGTAGTTATCTATAAAAATAAATTGCACTAGGCCAAGAAAGAATATTACATGTTTGAATAATTTTCTCTGCCTGCTGTAAACATTAGATTAAATTTATATGCTAATTATGACAATAATGGTCCTTTGGATGATTCTATATTACAAGCACCAACTGAAATGAGGTCCCCAGTTGTCACTGAGAAAATCAAAAGAATCTTAGTTTGAAGAGTAAGTATGTGATTATAGTGATTATGTGTGAATTTTGATTATATTCTTCAATAAAGAAAACATGCTGGGATTTACTGCTTTCCTCTGAGAATCAATCTATGAATTAACACATATTGAACACCCACAGGGTTCCTGGAGCTAAACAAACAAATTATTTCATCAACCTGCAAAACATCAGCTAGTGGACTGAGCCACAATGAACCAGCTGAGCATGGCCTCAAGCAGAACCATTAGGCAGATGGCATTTATTTTCATCATGGATAGCATTTGCATCGTGCATTCTAGAAAAGTTGGAGCTAGAAGTTGGAACTGGATTCCATTCCCAGCTCCATCACCTGCTAGCTCCATAATATCCAAGATACTTTACTTATCTGAGTTTTCGTTTCTTAATTATAAAATGGAAAATCTTGCCCTGTCTTATGGAGAGTTCCAAGGAAACAAGAAGTGGGAAATTACTTTGAAAATTATTAAACACTCTCTAACGCTAAAATATAATTTCTCTGCTACATTTTTTTTCTCAAGACTTCCCCAAGGGGTTGTTGTTCTCATGATGTCTAATTCCTCTCTTCCCTTTTCTTCTAAATCCTCTCTCCAATGACCTCTACATTGTTAAATCAAAACAATGGCCGATTCTCAGTTTTCAGCTTACTTAAGCTATCAGTAGTATTTGAAACTATTCATATATTAATCAGTCTTCCTTGAAACACTCTCTTCATTTGGCCTCCAGTACATAAATTCTTGCTTTTCTTCCTGAATCACTAGCTATATTTTCTCTGGTGTTCTTCCTCTTCTCCCTAATCTTTATTCTTAGACTACCTAAAGGCTTAAGTTCTTAGACCTTTTTTTCTTCTCTATCTTATTTTCTTCTCTGCTCTCTATACTCTTCTAGTGTCATGACTTGAAAATATCATCTCTATTCTGACAATTCCCACAGCAGTCTTGACCTGTTGCAAATTCTGGACTTTTATATTCTAATTCTAGCTCCACTGGGATATCTCTTTTTTTTTTTTTGAGAGGGAGAGAAAGAGTCCAAGTGGAGGGAGAGGGGGCAGAGGAAGAGAGAGAGAGAATCCTAAACAGGCTCCATACTCAGCACTGAACCCTATGTGCGGCTGGATCTCAGGAGCTAAAATCAAGAGTCAGATGCTTAACAGACCAAGCCACCCAGGTGCCCCTCTCATAAAATTTTTAATAAAAATGAGTTCAATACCTAACTGCATATCTCTTTCCCTACATCAGTTACACCCCCAGTCTTTGCTATTTCAGTTAATGACAACTCCATTTTTCTATTTGCCTTAGACAAAATTCTGGCCTTGAATTCTCTTTTTCTTATGCCCCATCTTGTCCATGTTCCATGTTCCATACCCCAGAGCAAATCCTGTTGGTACTTGCAATCTATCCACTGATCACATCCATTTTCTTTCTTTCTTTTTTTTACTTAAGATTTTATTTACTAATTTAGAGAGAGGGAGAGCAAGTGTGGGGAGGGGCAGAGGCAGAGACAGAATCGCAAGTAGAGGTGGGGCTCAATCCCATGACCCTGAGATCATGACCTGAGCCGAAATCAGGAGCCGGTCTCTTAACCAACTCAGCCATCCAGGCACCCCTGATCACTTCCATTTTCTGTTTAATCACAATCACTCTGGTATACACCACTCTCACCCTAGATTACCACACTATCCTCCTAAGCATTCTCCCTGGCCCGCTATAATTTGTTAATAAAGCAGTCAGAGCGATCCCCTTAAAACTTACCTCGGATCATGTCACTCCCCTGTCAACACCCTCTAATGGCTCCTCATCAAATGAGGGTAAAATCTAAGACCCTTACAGTGAACTACCAGGTCTTACGGGAACTTTCACAAATGCAGACACACACACACACACATACACACACACACACACACACACACCCTTGGGATACAGCAATGCCCAAACATACAAACATCTCTTTCTTCAAGGAACAAACATTCTAAAGATAAAAAATAGGCAATAAAAAAATTAGTAATTACTCAACATTTTAAGTGATTGGCAATATTTTAAAAGTAAAACATGGAAGAGGAAGAGGGAATCAGGAGTAGGGTAGTTGGCAGTTACAAAGAGTTAAAGACTATCTCAGTGAGAAAGTGAAATTTGAGTAAAAGACTTGAAATAGCTAAAGAAGCAAGTCATGTCTATATTGGTGTCCCAAGCAAGGAGAGCAGTGCGTGGCACAAAATAGGCAGAGAATGAATTTTTAAATGAATTTTAAATGAATAAACAAATTATTATTGTTATTACTGAACCTGTATATAAAATCAGGACTAATAATTTCTCTTTCTAGGAAAAAGACATTTTAAGAGAGGAGAAAAATTATTATCATAGACGATTTTATACTAACTGGAAAGTAGGTTTTGATTATTGGTGCCTAGATTTATTTATTAAGCTGAATGCCGCTGACATATCAGTTTGGAACAACCTGAGGACTCAGACAAAAGAGAAATTTATACACATTTACTAGCTCTTTTCCATGGCCCTCTACTAGGTGCTCATGACAAAGGTTAGGTGGAAGAGAAGAAACTGAAGAATCTCTCCTCAGCCCTCACCCGCCTCTCACATTCTCCCCCTCCTCCCTTAATGGTACAGTTATGCAGGAAGTAATTGGTTGCTTCTGGGATCAAGCACAGATCACCCACTTCCCTGGCATCTTCTCTCCTATGAAACAAGAGCTAAACCTCTGGGACAGGTAGAAAACCCTTTCATCCTTGACATAGGAAGAGATCCTTGCACTCTTATGTAATTGCTTTAATATTGTGATGTTTAAATAAAGCAAAAGCCATGTTTCTAGAAATCTCTTACGCTAATTTCCTTTTCATAAAAATTACTTTGCTCTTTGGAGATGCATGGATAATTTTTTTTTATTTTGGTCTTATCAAAGTAGCAAGATGTCAGACAATTTTGTTCAACATTTCAGCAACTACATCCAAACATTATCAGAATGGCCATTTTTGAATATTGAGCAGAGAGATGGAAGCTCTAAAAAAGAATCAAATAACACTGCTAGAATCTTTTCTAAAAATCATGATGTCGGAAGTGAAGAATTCCTTTTGTGTAACCCATCAACAGACTTAATAGAGCAGAAGAAGTGATGAGTGAACATGAAGATAGGTCAATAAAAATTATTAAAACCAGGGTGCCTGGGTGGCTAAGTCGGTTAAGTGACCAACTCTTGATTCAGGCTCAGGTCATGATCTCAGGTCCTGAGATGGAGCCCTGTGTTAGGTTCCATACTGGGTGTGGAGCCTGCTTAAGATTCTCTCCTCCCCTCTCCCCTGCCCCTCCCCCTTGTAAAAATAAATAAACAAATAATTAATTAAAACTAAAACACAAAGAGAAAAATAGAGTGAAAGGGAAGAAAGCAACAGAAAGGAGATATAAGAACTGTGAGACAACATCAGTTAACATATATAGAGTTCTAGAATGAGATGAGAGATAAGACAAAGAAGAAAAATAGATGAAGAGATAATTGCTTAGAATCTACCAAAAATATGAAATAGAACAAACTGTAGATTCAAGCTAAGAAAATGTCAGTAATAGTAATTTTTTTAAGCACACACACAAATACAAACTACATGAAAGTATATAGTCAAACTGCTGAAAACCAAAATTGAAGAGAAAATTCTAAAGGTAGCTAAGGGGAGTAAGAATTACTTATAAGAACAAAGATAAAAATTATAGCAGGACTCAGGGCTCCTGGGTGGCAGTTGGTGAAGTGTTTGACTCTTGGTTTTGGCGTAGGTCATGATCTCAGAGTCATTAGACCAAGCCCGGCAACAGGCTCTGTACTCAGCCTGGAGTCTGCTTGAGATTCTCTCTCTCCCTCTCTCTCTGCTCCACCCGCTCGGGCTCTCTCTCTCTCTCTCAAATAAATAAATAAATTTTAAAGAAAGAATTATAGCAGGACTTTCACGAGAAGCTATCTTATAACATATTATAACTATACAATTCTATACTATACTCATACTATACTATATGCCAGAACACAGAGAAGTGACATCTTTAAAATACTGTCAACTCAGAAATCTATTTCCTGCTAAAATATAAAATAAAATAAAATAAAATAAAATAAAATGAAACAAATGTCAAAAGATGACTTAAACATGTTCTTAGAAAAAGAAATCTGAGAAAAGTCATTGCTAGAAGAACAGTGTGTTCAAAACAAAAAACTGCTCATAGTAGATCTTCAAGGCATAAAGACTATGAGACCAGATCAAAAGTTGAATTTACACAAAGAAATGAAGAACACAGGAAAGAGTACACATGAGGATCCATTAAAACAGATGTTTTAATGTCATTTTCAATTACCTTAATAGGTAATTGAATGTCTAAGTAAAAACATGAACAATATATTGTGGGATTTAAAACGCATATAAAACTAAATTGTTCATCCAATTATTCTGTTCACTGTAATTGGATAGACAGCAATAGCACAAAGGATGCAGGAAGAAACTGGAAGTATGCTGTTGTGCAGTTCTTACACAGTTTAGATTAAATGGTATAATGGTATAATATTATTTCAAGGTAGATCACAGTAAGTTAATGGTACCTTTTTAAATGTATAGAGCAGACACACACACACGCACACGCACACACATAACTGATAAGCCAGGAGTGAGGATAAAATGAAACCAGTTTAAAAAGTGTTCAGTTAATCCAAAGAAGACAAAAAAGAAGAAAAATGGAAAAGAACGGATGGTTCAAATACAATGTAACTTGTAAGATTGTAAATATAGACACGATTATATTAAGAAGCACATCCCAGTGTAAATAGTTGGAAAAAACCCAAGTCAAATGACTATGATGGATAAATTTGGTTAAAAGATTCCAATTACTGGCTATCTATAAGCAATTTAACTTAATTTTAAAGACATTCAGACATGAAAAATTTAAAGGATAGAAAAGGATATAGTATGGAAACATTACTCAAAAAAAGCTGGAGTCATTATGTTGTATCAGATAAAGTAGACTTCCAAATACAGAATCGTGCCAGAACGAAAGAGGATATGATATAATGATAAAAGAGTTAGTTCATCAGTTAGACTGAACAATTCTGTGTATGTGTGTTAAACCATACAGTTTCAAAATGCACGAAGCAAAAACTGATAGAATTACAAAGAGAAATTGAAAAATTCATAATTATATTTGGAAATCTCAACACTCTTATAAAGTAACATATAGAATAAGTAGACAATAATTCAGTAAGGACATGAAAACCAGAATAACACCAACAACAATTTGACCTAATTAATGTTAATAGACCACTCTACCCAACATCACCTCAATACATATTCTTTGCAAATACACATAAAACTCTTACCAAGAAAGACCATGTTCTGATGCATACAATAAACATGGACACATTTAAGGTAACTGAAATCAGGTTATTTTACCTGACTTATGTTATCTGACTAAATAAAATTAACACAGAAATCAATAACAGAAAAAAACCTGAAAATGCCCAAATATGTGGAACTAAATAATACACTTCTAAGCAACCCATTGGTTAAAGAGCAAGCAGCAATGGAATTTTAAAAATATTTTTCAGTGAATGAAAATGAAAACACAACCTATGAGACCCTCCTAAAGCTGTACTTAAATGGAAATTTATGTAACATTAAATGCCTATTTTAGAAAACAAGAAAGGTTTTGAAACAGCAGTGTAAGTTTTTAATTAAACCCAAAGCAAAAAGACAGAAGGATATAATAAAAATAAGAGCAGAACTCAATGGAATTTTAAAAAGAAAAATAATAGAACTAAAAGTTGGTTCTTTGAGGAAAAACAGTTAAAAGGATGGGTTAGCCTGGTGATGGGTATTAAAGACGGCACGTTCTGCATGGAGCACTGGGTGTTATATGCAAACAATGAATCATGTTACATCAAAAACTAATGATGTAATGTATGGTGATTAACATAACATAATAAAAAAATTATGTTATGATTAACATAACATAATAAAAAAATTTAAATAAATAAATTTAAAATAAAACAAAATTTAAAAATTTAAATAAATAAATAAAATAATAAAAAAATAAAAAATAAATAAAATAAATAAATAAATTAAATAAATAAAATAAATATATATAAAATAAATAAATAAATATATAAAATAAATATATAAAATATATAAAATAAATATAAAATAAATAAATTAATTAAATAAAATAAATAAAAAATAAAAAATAAAATAAAAATTTAAATAAATAAATAAATAAAAATTATGTTATGATTAACATAATATAATAAAAAAATTTAAAAAAAAGTGTATCAAGGTTTTCCAAGACCACCACTAGGTGGTAGTAGTGAGTAGTACCACCCCCTACTACCCCTTACTTCCTGGACCCATGAATCCCAGCTATCTGGGAAATAGCACTACCTGTGGAATGCTGATTTCAGAGCACAGACAACCCACTGCAGAACTGTACCCCAGCCCTGCAAGGTATTGTCACGTAGCTGACACAATAAATGAGTCTTCAAAAGATCATTCCACGTTCTGTCAAGCCCGCTGCTTCAGGATGGTGGGGAATACAGTGAGACCAGTGAATTCTATGAGCACGGGCCCATGGTAGCACTTCTTTCTCTGTGAAGTGAGTTACTGAGTCAGAAGCAATACTGTGTGGAATACTATGATAGTGGAGAAGGCGTTCTCGAAGTCCATGAACGGTAGTTTTGGCAGAAACATCACATGCAGGGGAGGCAAATCCATATCTAACGTAAAGAACAAAATCTGTCCATTCCATGATGGAAGCAGTCTAATGTAAGTAACCTGCCACCAGTAGCTGGCTGGTCACCCTGAGGAATTGTGTCATATTGGCGTTGTGTTGGTCTCTGCTGGTGGTGTACTGGGCGCTCAGCGGTAGCTATGGCCAGGCCCTGGTGAGCCCACGCATAGCCTCTATCCCTTCCACCACCGCCACGTTGTTCAAAAGCCTACCAGGTGATGGGGGCGGGGGAGGCTGCGGAAAGAAGCTGACTGGTATTTACAAAATAGGTCCCTCTGTCCCCTTGATTATCAAAATCCTTCTCTGCTGAGGTCACCCTTTGGTGAACATTCACATGGAACACAAATATCTTCACACTTCTTGCCCATTCAGAGAGGTCTAGCCGCATACCTCTTCTTCAAATTCCTTTGTTACCAGTTTTCTAGTCATATTGCTTCCAAGTCCCTGACCATCCAGTCAACCTATTGGCCGCAACTCATAAATTAGTATATAATTGCATATCTGGTCATTTTTCCTTCCAAGCAAAGTGAATAACCAGGTGAACTGCTTAAAAATCTGCCCACTGGGGAGATCTCTCTTCACTTCTGTCTTTTAGGGATGTGCCAGAGAGACAAAATTTAGTGCTGGCACGCCAAGCAGGACTGTCTGTAAGCCAGACTGAGGTCTTCTCTTCCTTTGTCATCTGGTGGTAGGGAATGCCCCATGAAGCCACAGTGCAGCCTGGGAGAGAGAAGGCAGTGCGGTAGGAGTAGGGCCATAGGCATTTGAGCCACTTCTTCATGTGACTTATTTGTGCCTTTAGAGCCAACTCAGGCCCAATCACATATTCACCACTTCCCTTTGATGATGGAGTGTAACTTTTTGACTTGGTGGGTCAAATAATACCCAGTTCATGAGGGGCAGTTCAGGTTACACTGTAACTTGGTGGCTCATAGTCAAGTGTGATTTGTTTGCTGAAAATTAAAAAGATATGGATGAGAAAATTTCACGATCTACTTAAATAGAGAGGTATAGGGTGTTCAAGGATTCAAGGACTCCATACTGTTAAAATGTTTATTCTCCTCAAATTGTTATAGGAATTCAATGCAATCCAAATCCAAATCCAAGCAGATTAAAAAATCTATCTGGGAAAGCGAAGAACTTAGAACAGTTTAAATAACATTTGAAAGGGAATATATTTGAAGAACCCCTGCTAACTAATTTCAAGGCTTAATATAAAAATCTGCAGTAATCAAGATAGAATGGTATTGTTCAAAGGACAGATATATGGAAAAATGGAGCAGAATTAGAAAGCCCAGAATATACCCACACGTATGTGTTCAATTGATTTTCAACAAGTGTCAAGATAATCCAACAAATGTCACCGAGTCACCTGAAAATAGAATGCAAAAATATCAACTATGATCCTTATATTGAATACAAAAACAATTTTGAAAAGATCATGGACTGAAATGTAGAACTTGAAAGTATAAAATTTCTAGAAATAAATACAGGAGAAAATGTTTGTAACCAGGGATTAGGCAACATTTTCTTAGAACATGAAAAGACCAAACCATTTTAAAAATGTGAAAATAAACTTCATCAAAATCAAGAACTCCTCTGTGATAGACGCTGTCAATACAATGAAAATACAAGTCACACGTGGGAGAAAGTATTTTCAAACACCTATTTGACAGAGGACTTAAAATTCATTAATAAGAAACAATCTCCCCACCACCCCCATCCAAACAGGTAAAAGATTTGAACAAATCCTTCTTCAAAGAAGAGATAGATATATCAAATAAGACATGAAAAGATGGTCATTAGTCATTAGGAAAATAAAAGGTAAAATCCAATGAGACATCCTTTCATTTCCACCGAAATTGCTAAAGTTAAACAATAGATAATACCATGTGCTAACAAAATTATGGAGCAATGAAACTCTCATATATTCTGATGTTAAGTGCCCATCTGCACAACCACGCTGGGAAACTGTTTAGTTTTGACTACTAATGCTAAGGTCACATATATCTCATGACCCAGCAACTGTATTCCTGGCTGACATACCTGAAAACAATAAATGGTTATATTGACCATATATATATATATATATAAACGGTTATATTGACCAAAACCATGAACAGAAATGCTCAGAGCAATATTTATTCATAAAAGCCAAACTAGAATTACAATAGCATTAAATCATATCAAATTCTTAGTAATAAATAAAAGATGTGCAAAATCTCTATGGAGGAAATCATACTTTTACTGAGGGACATTTTGAAAGACCAAAATGAAAAGAGAAATATGCTAGATTTGTGGAGACAACATTTTACAGATATCAATTTTATCAAAATTGATCTATACATTCTGTGTAATTCTATTCTAAAATCTGTATGAAAATATGAAGAGCCCAGAACAGGCAAGACACTCTGAAAAAAAGAAAAATACTAAGCAAGAAAAATCCTCTACCAGAAACTGTGATTTATTTGAAGCAATAGTAATTAAGACCATGTTCCTTTAGCATGGAGACAAACAACATAGACCACTGAAACAGATCAGGAGTTCAAATCAGGACCACACACATTTGGACACAATCCATGTTGGGGATGGCATAGTATGTCAGTGGGGAATTGGTAAGTTTTTTAACAGATGGAACTAGGACAGCTAGCTGGCCACATAATTTAAAAAAAAAAAAAGAGGGGCGCCTGGGTGGCTCAGTCGTTAAGCGTCTGCCTTGGGCTCAGGTCATGATCCTGGAGTCCCGGGATCGAGTCCCGCATCGGGCTCCCTGCTCTGCGGGAAGCCTGCTTCTCCCTCTCCCACTCCCCCTGCTTGTGTTCCCTCTCTCGCTGTGTCTCTCTCTGTCAAATAAATTTAAAAATCTTAAAAAAAAAAAAGGACATTTCCAGGTGGATAACAAACCTAAAAGTAAAATGCAAACCTGTAAGTTTTTAGGAGATAATGTAAGAAAATATCTTCATTAAGTCAGGGTAGTGGAATATTTCTTAAGCAATACACAATAGTCACTAAATACAAAAGAAAGGTCTATAAGTTCAACCACATACAAGTTAAACATATCTCATCCATTAAAAATTCTAGAGAGAGTTAAAAGATAATCCATAGAAAAGGAAATTATGTGCACAACACATTTTGAACAAAGATCTTCTATACTCATAGAAATCCCACAAATTATTAATAAATATAAGACCACCCAAAAGAAAAATGAGCAAAAGAGACCCTTAAACAGTTCTTTACAAAAGAGGAAATCCAAGTGGCCTGTTAGGTGTTGAATCGTGTCTCCCCCAAATTCATATGTTGAGGTCCAAACCTTCATTACCTCAGAATGTGACTTTATTTTGAAATAAGGTTGTTGCATATGTAATCAGTTGAGAGGAGATCCTACTGGAGTAGGGTGAGAAATTTGGAGACAGAGACACACAAGCAGAAAGCTATGTGAACATTAAGGCAGATGGTGCACGATGCATCTTCACACTAAGGAATACCAAAGATTTGCCAGCAAACCAACAGAAGAAAGATTCATGGAACAGATTCTCCTTCACAACAGTCAGAAAGGACCAACCCTGCTGGTCCCTGATCTCAGACTTCTAGCCTCCAGAACCATGAGACAATAAATTTCTCCTTAAGCCATTACGTTTGTGGAACTTTATTCAAGTAACCCTAGCAAACAAACATGTGCTCAAAAAACCTAGGAACTGGCAATTAAGAAAATTAAAATAATGCTGATCCATTTCTATGAACCAACTAGACTGCGAATAACACAACAGCGCCAAGTGAGTGAGAATACAGAGCAGTGGGACTATCGTACAATATGCCAAGAACCACTTTCAAAACAGTTTGGGACAGTGGCTTGATAGCATCAAATAAAGTTAAACGTACATAACTCCTTAACCTGGCAATTCCACTCCTGGTATATACCAAAGTGGTTAATCAGTGCACATAGTGATTTCCATGTACCAGGATACATACATAAAAATGCATAATAAGCAAAATGAGAAACAAACTAGACGTCGATAGAGACAGCAAAGTAAATAAACCGATCAGAGTATATTCACACCACAGAACACCTTGCAACAAGGAAAAGAAATGAACTGCATTTCTTTTGGCTACATACAAGAACACAGATGACTACCCAAGAAAAAATTCTAAAACTCAGATAGATATGGCCACCCAGGTGTTTGTTTCGTAATCATTTATTAAACTGAATGTACATATAATGTGTTTTTTCTAATTATATTTCACATTTTAAAAATCTGGGTTTTTCCCATTTTGGGGGGGGTTCCACTGAATGGCTTCAGTATTTAGGCAGGAATGAGTCACTTAGCCATCCCTAATTGCACAGCCTGAGAAGGCAAAAATACAATGACAGCAACAATGAGATTCTGCATAAGGAGAAAGAAGAAAACTAGTATTTGGAAAAGGAGTTAAAAGTGCTGCACATGTGCTCTTCATTATTTGAAATACTTGAGTGCAATTATAGTTTTAAAGGTATGTAATTTTTTGGTAAAACAATGTGCAGGAAGAAAGTCAACTATTCCATCCAGGGGTCCATCAAAAAAGGAGATCTGTCCCAAAACTTGAAGTAGAAATTTGCTGCATTGAAGTTACTGAGAATCAATATGTCAGTCGTTAATCCATTTCTAAAGGGTTTTCAAGAGAAAGTCTGCATACTTTAGAACTAATCCTGATGTGAGACAGATGTAGACTCTCCCACTTTGTGGATTTAGTGCTTTGCGCAACTTGGCATACTGCTCTGAAGGATGGCAGCCCCTGAAGTCTTTCCTGGCTCTGCTGAAATCCTGAGGATAGAAACATGCTTATATATTTCAATATTTGTCATTGGATTTCCATCCCTTGCCACTCTTTCTCTAAATTCCAGTGGTTTTTAGTAGTTCACCTTCAGTGGGTTGTCCCAGATGGTACTGAGCCACAATTCTCTTCTCCCTAATATCATTCTGTCTAAGGGTGGCCTCCTGTGAGTGGAGAGAGACATACGTGGAAGTCTGCTGGGTGGGGATCCTTCGAACACTTCTGTTTTCTTGATACGGAGGGACCCTCTCCTTCTATAGAGTGCAGTAGGGATGCTGGCAGGCATATCCTTCCCCTCTGAAGCATCAAGCACAGGGATGAACACAAACATACCACAGACTGCTGCATTAGCCTGGGACCATCGACCTCTGGGGCCCTGACGTCACACACTGTCAATTGCACAGGCCGAATCCCTAAGATAAAGGATTTCCTGAAGTATTAGGACCGCCAAATTATTCCTCACTCTGCCTACAGGGAGATGAACAGAAACCATTGTTGTAGGGTTCCATCTAGAACCTTATGTCTTATAACTGACTGAGCAACAATCATTTGAAATTTGAGTTAAAATCAGTAATAT
The DNA here is from genome assembly GCF_002201575.2 of Neomonachus schauinslandi. Lineage (NCBI taxonomy): Eukaryota > Metazoa > Chordata > Mammalia > Carnivora > Phocidae > Neomonachus > Neomonachus schauinslandi. Next base: position 89,594,203 of record NC_058407.1, on the reverse strand, counting down.
ACCTAGATAAAAGCAATTTTGAAATAAATTCTTAGTGAATTCTAAAATCCTAGTAAGTCACATATTTTTTTAAAAAGCAGGTGAAAACTAAACCTAAACAAAAATGCTAGCAATGAAGAGGCCTTCCAGTGCCAAAGAAGTAACACTGGTTTGGGAGCAGGTGTTTCCAAAATTCATTCCCGATTTTTTTTTAATTCTGAAGAAGTTACTTTAACATCTTAGTCTTGGTTACCTTGTCTGTTATATTAGTTAATAATACCTTCCCTACAAGACTTTTGTTATACATGGAAAAATAGCAATTCCAGTCCTCATATGTGGTACTTGTTCAATAAATAGCAGCTGTGGGCGCCTGGGTGGCTCAGTTGGTTAAGCGACTGCCTTCGGCTGAGGTCATGATCCTGGAGTCCCGGGATCGAGTCCCGCATCGGGCTCCCTGCTCAGCAGGGAGTCTGCTTCTCCCTCTGACCCTCCTCCCTCTCATGCTCTCTGTCTCTCATTCTCTCTCTGGCAAATAAATAAAATCTTAAAAAAATTAAAAAAATTAAAAAAATAAATAGCAGCTGAAGTCTAGGAAATAAAGTCATTTTTTAAGGTCACTAGGTTTGTGATCCTGGGGTCATCAATTCTTCTTCCATAAAGTAAGTAGATTGAATGAAATGACTCCCTCCATTCTACAACTCGTAAGTTAAAGATTACCCCTATCATAAACCTGCATCAAGTGCAGTAGAACTGTAACGAAAGATCCTTGGGTTCTTCTCTCAGTTCTGCCCTTGTCCAGCTACTTGACCTTGGGCAAGTCAACCTCAGAACCTCAGAATTCCTTCTGTGTAAAACTATGGAGCTGAGTGAATATGATCTCTAACAGTATCTGGTACTTTTGGTATTGGATAAAATTCTCTGACTCTTCTGGTTATGGTGGGCAAACAGACAATATGAAAGTGAAAAAAGTGAGTGGTAAATTAGAGGAATCCATTTGTCTGTTACCATATTCCATGATCAACTGCTGAAACTTGATGTCTGGTGCAAGTTTGACCAAAGTTGAGCAAATTTACATATTTTGACTCCAGTGTCTAGTGTTGGGAACTCTACTGGAGATGGAGGTGTTTTCTTTTGTCTTGGAGAAAGAGAGGTACAAGGTTGGTGTCAATGGAAAGTGGGGAACTGAGGCACATAAATTATGAAAGCGAGAAGGATATAATCCCAGCCTAAGGAAGAGGTTCTCAATCCCATCAGCACACGCTAGACCTCCATGAGGATATCACATTATAATTACAGAAAAGGCTTATAAATGTGAGGACCTGAAAATCCCATTTCAATTTAAGGGACCAGTTACTTAAGGCGAAGTCATGGGGGGGGGGGGGGGGGGGGGGTTGCGGATCATATAAATTAAAGTAACTATTTTCAGAGGAAAAAAAGAATTTTAGAAAGCTCCTGCTCACATGAAAGTCAGAACTGTGACCATGCAAAGGAGCCCACAGCAACATTATTTGGCTTAGTCCAGTTAGGAGGGAATCATGATGCTGTGTGTGTGGTCTCGGTCTCAAGCTGTTTGACATGCTTACAGTTTGATCTACAATGTTTGTAAGTCTGATTTATTTGATTTACAAGTTCAGTGATTAGCAAGATGTTGCTAGATCTGTATTTGGGTATTTAAAAGAAAATCTCTGTCTTAGGAAATGATTAAATATTTGAGATAATCCAGATATATTAAAATCATCATTGTAGTTTACCATGCTTAAGGCAATTTGATTAAATATATAATGTTTGATGTTTGAAAAAAAATCTTATCGGATATGTCAATTCAAAAAAGCATTTTTCTAAACTACTGTATGTTAAAAATAAAATAAACCTGTAAAGCAAACTTAAAGTCCTAAGAAAATTTAATTTTCAAACGGTAACTTGAACCAAAGAAATATTGATTAGATAGAACTTCTGTTCCTGCACAAATCCCCACCTGTGTTACTCCCTTCAGTATTTTCCTTCCTCTGCTCAGGCTAATTGGGACAAAGTCCCGCAGAAGAGACAAATTAATCCCATTCTAAGTGGGTAGTAGGCACAGATCTCTGAAATGTTGTGGGCCAATGCCTGCATTTGTAGTGCCACCTAGTGTTAAAGATGGGTAATAACTTTTTTTTTTTTTTTTTTTTTTAAGATTTGTCTGTTTATTTGACAGAGAGACACAGCGAGAGAGGGAACACAAGCAGGGGGAGTGGGGGAGGGAGAAGCAGGCTTCCCGCAGAGCAGGAGCCCCACGGGGGACTCGATCCCAGGACTCCGGGATCATGACCCCAGCTGAAGGCAGACGTTTAACGGCTGAGCCACCCAGGCGCCCCGGGTAATAATATTTTGCGAAGTGAAGCACAGTGGAGGCGTGAGACCCCATTTAATGACGCTATTATCTATCTTAAGTGTTAAGGTGAGAAACTTATGGAAATCGTGGCATCTAAAGCCCCCCCTCCTACCCTTACGTTTTATGGAACTTTGTGTTCCTTTTGTATATTCCCATAGTATATGCTTTTCATATTACTGAGCGTATTTCTTGGCTTTGGAGTTAGAAACTTCTGCCTTCATGGATCTTGTGTTCTAGTGGAATTCTTATTTCGTTCATAGTGTTTATCACAGGTGGTTCATGTCCACCTCACCTTCTACCCGTGAGCTTTGTTTCCTCCAACGTGCTTCGTTCCTTAAAGACTTTGCAAAGAGTCAGGTTCAAAATGCATGTAGAATTAAATAGATGTGCAAAAAAGAATGTTGAGCACAATTTACAAACCAACTAATTTTATAGTTTTAATGAGATTATTTTCTCCTTGGATCTTTGATCAACAATGATTCTGTTTGTCTATTCTATGCTGGAAGTCACGCTGCTGTGTACTCTTTGACTGAAATACTAGATAAGATAATGGAATTTCTCTTCTTTTGCATGAGAATGATTATATACTTATAAAAGAGAATTTTTAAAGTCTATGATTTTTTTAAATTTGTTATTAAGTCAACTTTTCTATTTTATCTTATTCCTTAACTTGTCAAATGTTATATGTCAGATGAGAAAAAGTATTCAGGTACTATGTTGTTCAAATATCATCTTCCACGAACATTATATTGTATTTTTTAGAAATGTCATTTAAGAATCTTGATCTTGTGTACAGTTAACTAAAATAAATTATATTTTTAGAAGGATAATTAACACTGGATGAACTGGGGTACAAATAAAGAGGTAGTAGAATATTTTACTTGATCCCCAGAGTCCTAATATCATATGTGCCATTTTAAGGAATCTCACCTACTCATCTTAAAAATACAAAAAAAAAAAAAAAAATCTCGACTAAATTCACAATGAAGAAGCTGGTCTGTATAATTTTCCCATATTTGAAGCTCATGCAAATATAAAATGTAAAAACACATTATGGTGTTTTGGTTCCCAAAATAATGTCCGCATCCTAACCCCTGAAATCTGTGAATATGGCATGTTATGTGGCAAAGGGGAATTAAGGTGGTTCATCAACTGACCTTAAAAGAGGAAGATTATCCTGGATTATTTAGTTGGACCCAAGTGTCCTTAAAAATGGAAGAGAAAATTACAAGAGAAAACCAGAAAGATGTTAGCATGAGCAGGACTCAGCCTGGTTTTGCCAGCTTTAAAGACGGGGGAAGAAGACCAGGAGTCCAGGAGTTAAGGGCAGCTTCTAAACACTGGAAAAGGCAAGAAAACGGATTCTCCCCAAGAGCCCTCAGAAAGGAACACAGCCCTGCCAGTACCTTGATTTTAGTCCAATGAGACCTGTGTCAGCCTTCTAATCTAGAGAACTGCAAGATAATCAGTCTTAGTGTTTTATGCCAGTGAGTGTGCAGTAATTTGTTACAGCAACAATACAAAACTAATACATACCTAGATCCTCCTACCAAGAACGATACAAACTTTGTTATAAGAACATTCCATTAGATGTTAATTTCATGTCTGCTGGTATTAGAATTAGACTTTAATAGTGGAGTAAGGAGTAAACAGTCCAGATATATATGTGTATTCATTCTCCTACTGCTACACGTGTTGTTTCCTTCAAAGTGCCTCATTACTAGAAGGCTTTTCATGGAGTCAGTGTTCAAAAAATGTATGTGGACTTAATGATTATATGTTATATTAGTGGCTATATTATATTATAAATATATTTAATGATATATATAGTGATGTTTTGAAATAAGTAGTCTGTTCCTGATAAATCAGAAATGAGTAAAAATATAAGGAGGCAGAGAGAAGATCTCAGTTGCTCACTAATTTGACTTTTTTCCTCTGCTTTCTGAGGGATACTGAATTTTCTCCAGGTTTCCTATGCTGTCTCCATCTGGTCTGTGTTGTGATGCCATTTTCTTGTATCAGAACCTTTGTCACAATTTGTCAAAGGCTCTCAGTATATAAAATTTTAATTGCTTCAAGACTTTATCATTAATAGTTTGATAAGGCTTTGCTTCCTCCAAGAGACTCCAGAAATGCTCACCTCTTGCTTTGCCTATAGTCTCAGAAAGAGTTTGCTTTCAGCTTTCTCAGGGCTCTGGCTGGCTGCTGGCTTCTGATCTCTGTGCTTGTCTCCTGTGTCCACGTGCACCCACGCACTCACGATGCAGTGGGGAAAGCCAAGTTAAGTCCTTCAGTATAATGTTGGGTCAGGAGCACAGCTCTAGACTTGTTTCCATGTGACTTGGAACTCTTCAATGTTACCCCAAATGTGTAGGGTCTTATACCTTTATATATAAAATCTTTTCTTCTACTTCACCATTTGAAAGACTTTTCTAGGCTATGGCTCACAAATAAGATTAGTTACATTCATCAGTATTACTGTGTGTGTTGTGGCTGATGAAGGAAGGGTTTTCCGACTTGTCAATAGCGCTGTGCCTTCAAAGAAGAAGGATATTAGCTTCTTCCGTGCTGTTCACCAACTCGTGAGTAGGAAAAGATATCGAGATCTAGCTATTTTTTAGGAGCTCTCACTTCGCTGGCAGGAGGAAGAGTAATGGTAGTCATAACGGTCTATGTCCTTCTCAGATTGTCCCATGGTGCTACTCAAATCAATACTTGAGATGTAAACATTTTTATTTAATATACGTTGAATTCCCAACAAGTGGGAAGCACTATGGGGGCCCCTGGGGAATACAGAGATGAATTAGGTGAGATCCTCCATGTGCTGCCGGTCTCTTAAGGGAAGCAAACGTGTACCTAGATAAAATTCCAATAAATTCAGTTAGTGCTATGATGGAAGTCTGTGTTAGCCAGAAGTAATGTTAATGGGAAATACAAGGGAGTTTAGCTACTACACGTATGGATCCAAGTGCTAATAAGATATTGTCAAGAGTCTCTTCATCTCTTGTGTTTTTTGTCTGCATTAATCTTATTTTCAGACCCACTTTCTCTTCACGGTAGCAAGATGACTACCAAGAGAGTACTTCAGACAAAACCCCGGGTTTCATTCTGGTGGCCCTGGTTTAGGATAGTGCCTCATCCCTAAACCAATCACTGTGTCCAGGGAATAGGAGCCCCTTACTGGTTAGCCTGGTTCACACCTCCCTGTGGTCAGGGGTAGAGTCAGCTCCATCATAAATGCCACATGGACTTAGAGAAAAGTCACTGGAGAGATATGCTGGGTGAGTGTTGTCATTCCTTTCCCTCTGAGGAGAGGATAGGTTTCCCCTCCCCCCACACACCATCCCAAGTAAATGAGGAGCATTATTGCAGAGAAAAGGGGGTGATCAAAACAAGTCTCCAGCTGCAAAAAGTTCAGGCTTGTTTCTTTTTGACAGCAGACCTTAGTGAGAGAGCTCTTGGGATAAATTGGCATGTAGTTGCTCAATTATGGGTGAAAAAAGAGTGATGCCTGCATCTTGCCTAGACAAGTCCTCCTGAAGGCAGGAGGCCAATGGACCCTTTGTGATGACAGGAAATGTGAGAAGGGACAGCAGATGGTCAAAGTGCACTGCAACCATTGGTCAAGACAAGGAGGTCATATTTTCCCACGGACCAATGAGATGTCTTGGAGGATAAAGTGGATCCCAGGCAAAAGGGCATCCTGCTTCAATGAGACACTAGCACAGAGAGGCAGAGGGTGTCCTGCGGCAGGCTAGGGACCTCAGCCAGAATCCACAGACTAATACACTTGGAATTGTGCATGAGGGGCACGGAGTCTTAAAACTCTTCATCAAAGCACCACACCAAAAAGAAACATTTAGATGGCTGAGATGCAGAGGGCGTCATCAGTTGAACACACTAGTTGTGTTTTTTCTGCAAACACACCATCCACTTTCCCTTCTACTCAGGGGAGCCAGAAGCAAAAGAGAAAATGAAGGAGGAATGAAAGAGCCAGGATAAATAATGAGAACAAAATGCATCAACACTGCCTTACTCAGCTGCATAGTCATACACAAAGGTATTTGGTCTGGGGACCCAATAGTGGTTGCAATCCAGCCAACCCTCCTCTTAACCTACCTTGAGTGGGAGCTGCCTCAGCTTAAAAATTCATCCTATTGTGCGTTTTGTGCTAGGCGTGGCCTCCGTCACATCGGCTCCCCGTTGCGGGTGCCCACGCCATGAGTCAGGGCTGAGTTGGGAGGAGACCAGCTTTGGACTGAAGGTGAGATTAAAGTTTTTATTTAGACTTGCCTGGGCATTTCATACCTGAAAATAATTATACATATTTGTAAGATTTTATTTATTTACTTGAGGGTGGGGGAGGGGCGGAAGGCGAGGAGAGTGGGAATCTTAAGCAAACTCCACACTGAGCAGGGAGCCTGGTGCAGGCCTTGACATGGGGCTTGCTCCCACGACCCTGGAATCATGACCCTGAGATCATGACCTGACCCGAAACCAGGGGTTGGACACTTAACCAACCGCTCCACCCAGGCACCCCTGAAAATAATAGTATTTTTGTAACACCTAAAAGTGACTAGAAAACTATGGAATCCACCCAAGATAGCATTAAGTGATGGCAAAGAGGAATAAGATGGGGCAAATCAGAAAGCGTTGTTTGGAAGAAAATGTAAAGCTATGTTGAAGGTGTGTTTTACAGTTCAGCTCATTCATTAAGCGGGTTACTTGTAGGCATTACGGTCTCTTTCCACCATTGCTGGATTTACAAATTTGCCTAAGCAATATATTCATCATTCTATACTCACCAGGGGAAAAAAGCTTCATTTCTCTGAAAAACTAAAAAAAAGAGGCCCAAGAAGCTAGCTAATAATTATGGCTGTGTACTATGGATTGGAAAAGTATCTTCTGTGTTCCTTTTAATGCTCACAGTAATCCTAAAGCATGTCATTGTTTGACAGTGGAGGAAACAGAAGGTTCAAGATGGGGAGCCACTTGGCCCAAGTCACAGCACTAGTAAATGGCAGAAGAAAGCTTCAAATGTAATCCTATTTTGACTAAAAGGTCCTTTTTTGTTTCTATCCTCCATCCTGTGGAAGTCAGAGCAGTTGTAAGACGGGCCCCTCCTAAATCTGAACATTTAGCTCTTAGGTTGGAGCATACATGTTGATTCTTCAAACCTTAGTCTGCCTGGAATCACCACACAGCCTTGACCTGGGTCAAAATAAACTAAAACTGAAAGGCGCGTTGTGTAGTCTGGTTTCTAATCCAAACAGTTGAAGAGCAGGGAATGTGCTTGCTTACGGAACCATAAATCAATGAACTTCATAACAGTGACCCTTTAATATGGAAGCAGTGAAATTTCTTTCATATTTGAGGGGGGTAAAATCCTTTTTTTTAAAGTTAAATTAATGCATTCAAATTCCATCCTCATTTCTGGGGAATTTGTCCCTTCACCTATGTATACATTTTCCTCTTCTCTTTGATCCATTGGAACAGCTCTTTTTGGATATTTAAAAGAATGACTCCGATATCCTCTTTTATTTCCTTCCTGACAATCAAGTACTATTTTCTAAGAGATTGGAGTTATATTTCATCTTCTGTTCCAAACATTCTAATTTCCTCTGACCATTAGGCACTAGAATATTTTTCTCAATTTCTAAAATAAATAATATTTTCTGGCTTCCACTTCAACTAGTTTAATTTTTTTGGCTTATTTTTTGCCAATTATTTATGCCACACTTAGTCAAAATTATAGAACATGAGGGGGGAAAAAGAACTTAGAGATTTTCTAGACTTTCTCATTGAATAGATAAGAAAACAGGAACATTAACTGCTATGTCCCATATTATGCAGGCAATAAGTGATACTATTTGGAATGTTGTGTTAAGAATCATTCTTAACAATCATGACTTATTAAAACATCTGCCATGAGTGGGGTATAGGGTGTGACAAATACTATATCTTCACTACACCATGCTGTTTCCTAAATGCTTCCCAAACTTTAATATGCATACAGACGATAAAATGTATAGTCCGACTCAATGGGCCTGAGAAGGGTCTTGAGCGTCTGCCATAAATGGACATCAGTGGTCAGCAAACTCCAGCCCGCAGGCCAAATCCAGCCCACCCCCTGTTATTTACAATAACGTTTTATTGGGACACAGTCCACACCCATTTTTTTACATATGACCTAGACCTATGGCTAGCTGCAACAGCCGAGTGGAGCAGTTATGGCAGACGCCTTAGGGCCTGCAAAGCCAAAGATATTTACTATGGGGGGGAGGCGGAAATTGCCAATCTCTGTCCTGGAGCATGGGTTGTCTGTCTTGGTTGTATGTTACGATCCTTGGGGAACTTTTAAAAGTCGGGCTGCCCATGCCAGACTCCAGGCCAATTATTTCAGAATCTTAGGGGGTAGGACCAGGCATCATTTTTTAAAAATACTCTAAAAAGTTGAGACCTACTGTTCTAGAGCATGAGTTCGCAAATACTGGTGAGCCAAAGAATAGCCTGACCTGATTGTAAAAAATGCAGAGTCCAGGGCCACATCCCCAAGATCTGGTCCCAGAGGGCTGGCACATGGGGCCCAGGAATCTATCGACACAAACTCATAGGCATCTTGACACAGGGGCCCCAGGATCCCACTTCAGAAGTAACAAAGTATACTCTTTCTAATGCATGCTATAAACACGTACTTTCTTGAAAGTGCTGCCTCAACTCAGGTGTTTACAGAATTATGATTCACAAGAGTGAGTCATTATTCTAAAGTACATCCAGGACCAGCAATTAGAGTTCTTACCAAGAAAGAATGATCCTGCACACAAAATATGTTTCACTGGTGTTCTGATTTCACCTAACCTCTGAATGTTTTTACTGCTATAAATTATAGAAGAAGAAGACAACAATTCCCCACCACCCCGAACAATTCAGTCTCTCTCATTGTGTTTAAGAGTTTGCTTTTATTTTTTTAATTTCTTAAAAAGATTTCATTTATTTATTCGACAGAGAGACACAGCGAGAGAGGAAACACAAGCAAGGGGAGTGGGAGAGGAAGAAGCAGGCCTCCTGCTGAACAGGGAGCCCGACGTGGGGCTCGATTCCAGGACTCTGGGATCACGACCTGAGCCGCAGGCAGACGCTTAAGGACGGAGCCCCCCAGGTGCCCCTAAGAGTTTGCTTTTAGAAGCATGGAAAAAGACATGTGAAAAACTAGATCTTTTGAAACACCTAGAAAGATTTTGATTCCTCTGACCAGGTTTAGGGTTGTTTTAAAAATTAGCAGGATAAATAGGTCATTTTCATTCCATTGTAATAGTAAAAAACGTATTAATAACCCAATTTCTAGGGCATCCGTGTAAGTGACCCAAATCTCTAATTAAATGATGATAAATGCGTGCCAGACCCACTGCATTTGCCGCTCTGCCTCCTGGCTTCCACGTTCAATCAGCAGATCCCTCTTCACTTTCTCCATTTGCAAGGTCTGTGTACTGCAGTGGCTTGCAGGGGAAAGTTCCTCTGATTTGGGGGCCGAACTAGAGCAAACAAAGGGATTAAAGCAGCAGGAAGATTCCCACTAAGCCTGGCCTTCCCATCTGCTGAGATCCAGGAGCGTCGTCCCATCTGGCTCTTTTGCAGCTCACCACCTCATCACTTAGTCTTTTGTTTACTTTCAAGTCTACTAGAGGTTGGTTAGGATCCTGCCTAATATTCCGGTGTTTTGAAATACGTTCAACTGAGAGTGCAACCGGACCCAGGGAGGCAGAGTGAAGGGAAACACATGTGAGATAGTGATTGCCTGCTTTTGTTTCCTAAGATTCAGAGAAACCAAATATCTCATGTGTTTCTAGAAAAAAAAGCCTATCATGTACCTTCTGGCTGCAAAATTCATTCAGGTACATGGGTTGAGGATCTCGCGTTCCACGAAAAAATATATATTTGGAAAGAGTAAACTCTAGTTTTTTTTTTTTCAGAAGACATGCTGAGCATCAAAGGTTAGAGCTGGAAGGAAACAGGCCAGTTTACCATGCCTGGTGATGAAGAAGAAAGATTGCAAAGGCAGTGTGCGGTCACTTGCTGTTCGGCACTCCGAGTCTTAGTTTCGAACAATGCCGTGTCTCAGTTGGCCACAAGATGGCAGGATGTCAGCACATTCCCACAGCTAGCCAGCATCCTCTCCCCACCAGGGGTTAATGGCTGTTGGTAATTTTGGCTTGACTCTCTCCTCTCAAGAGATTTCACACTCTCATAAATGAAATATACAAATATGGCTCAACGACTTAGGTTTTATAGCTTTAAAATGTCAAGAGTCAGCTATTCACGTCATATAATTGGCATCCGCAAATGGAAAGCTATGGAAAAGGCTCTGGTTTTATTTATTTATTTATTTATTTTTATTTTTATTTTTTTAAAAGATTTTATTTATTTATTTGAGACAGAGAGAATGAGAGAGAGAGCACATGAGAGGGGGGAGGGTCAGAGGGAGAAGCAGACTCCCTGCAGAGCAGGGAGCCCGATGCGGGACTCGATCCCGGGACTCCAGGATCATGACCTGAGCCGAAGGCAGTCGCTTAACCAACTGAGCCACCCAGGCGCCCCTGGTTTTATTTATTAATGGTCTCTCAACTCTTTCGTTGGCTGAGGTTTGGGAACTACCTGGATGCTGTTCTCCTTTGCTGAGGCTTTCTCAGAAGGAGTAAGTAATGCTGCCCTTGTGGACATCCGGCATTTACAGCTCCCAGGGGATAAAACGTGGAGAACAGGAGGGAGGCAGGCTTTGATGGTAGAAACAAAGGCTGTGGGAGAGGGGGGCCTTTGCCCTTGCAGGGTGGACAAAGAGGTGGGTCCGGCTGGGCAGAAAAAACAGGAACTCTGCCACAGATCTGCCCCATGAATCCATTCATTTACCCGTCCAAGCCTATTTCAAAACATTTGATTACAAGGCAGTATGAAGTTCCCTAGGAATGGAAAGATTAGCAAGGCATGGTACTACCCTCAGAGAGCTAGTCTATCAGACTGTAGCTAGAGATACTGAGAAAAGGAAAACCTCCCTGTGGCAACTGGGCTCAAACAAAAAGAAAACGAACTACAGAACAATCGGGAAAGAAGCTGGCCCAATTGCAAGCAGGTAAACAATAAAGAGGACAGCGGGCAGGGATGAACCAGAAGGAAAGGGGTGTAGGAGATAGGCTGGAGGACTAGAAAGCAAGGCATGCTGGGGAGTTGGGGATTTAGCGTGCATAAACCGATCGGGGCTCCAATGTAAGGAGAAGGACGCTGGGGCTGAGATAAGAAACAGACAACACGACAACGGTAACAACACGACACTTAGGTTTCCACAGTGGCCCAGGGCTGGCCGACTGTGTGATCTTTAGCAATTAGCCCAATCTTTCTGGGCTCCCTATTCTCATCTGTGAAGTGGAGCCTGCAATGACTAATGTAGGAAGTAGGTAGGAGGAATGCTAAAGGTGAATCGTGAGTGTGCCTGGCCTGGAATTGTTGATTTCAGGACATCAGTGGCTTTCCTTCTCAGTCAGACCTTTACAGAAGTCAGTAGGAGGTACCAGGAGGGCGAGGGAAGCCCATGTTAGGCCCCCAAAGCAGACACACACTCACCCCAAGCCCCCAGCTGCTCCTCAGCTCACATAACTGCAGTGAGGGGGACAGTGATGCCCAGCGAGTGTTTCACTAAGGGGGCGTGGGAACAGTTTGTTTGCCTGTCTCACCAACGTCAACATGAATGCAGGGTCCTTGTGAGAGATGGGCACGAAGAGAGGCAGAGAGAGTTCACTGCTAACCCTCCTTCCTCCACAATCTCATGCCCCTCTTCCAACAGTAACCACATGGAGGTTTGGGCCGTGTCCTTCCAACTGTGGGGCTCTCACTGTGTGTGTGTGTGTGTGTGTGTGTGTGTGTGGTCCCCATATGTACATCTCCCCATGCATCTGGACCTGCAACTCAGATGCTGGCCGTCTCCAAGCAAAGACCCTGTTTTTCCCTCCTCCTGAACCTGAAAGCTGAATGTATGTAGCCTTTGACAATAGTCTACACAAAGGAAATTCACTTGTAAGAGGCACTGGGGATTTATTGATGGTTTCTTCCCCAGGGGGCATTTAAGTTTCCTTTCCACCAGCACACTACCCCCAGTTGGGGGCTTGCTTCTTTCTGACCTTCCTCCAATCGCATTGGTCCCAGAACTTGCCCACTTTTCCATCTCTGCTCCGGTCCCCATGAACTCTGACCCCCAGGCTGAGGCACTTTCTTAAAGTTCGGGAGTCCTCTCAAAACTTCTTTTCAACAAAGATGGTCTCTTCCTATAAAATGGTTCCTGTGCCAGTAATTATAAAGATTAATCATTTTTGCCGTATTGTAGTGTCTATATGAATGTAATCACATACATAATTTTATATATATGAATTTGTTTTTCTAATATAAAATTTTATATATATGAATTTGTTTTTCTAATATAAAATGGGAGCATACAGTTATATTATGCATACTGCCTTGCGACTTCCAGTTACTCCTCAATTTTGTCTTGTTTATCTTTCCAAACCATTAGAAATAAATCAACCTCATTCTTCTTAATTGCTGCATAAAATTAATACTTCAATATGAGATGAGGTAGATTTCTTTGTGCTCTACTTTCGTTAATGACAAGATACAATGCAAGTCAGGGTTACGGTGAAAATTCGTCAGCCAAGCTATTAGAGGCCTCCAGTTGCTTAGAACAGCAAAGCTACACAAAACAATATAAATTATAGTAGCAATGTAAATAATGCTGCTAATGAAAATGGCTAATACTTTATCAGCATGCTTATATGTACCAGGAACTATTGCTAGCCATTTGTAGGCACAGTAGGAGTAATCTACAATGAAGCGGGTTATTCCCATTGTATAGACGACCATTCTGAGGCATGGGAAAGTAAGTACATTGTTCGAGGTAACACAGCCAATAGATGACATCGTCAAAATGTCCCGAGTCTGGCTCTAGCGTCTGTGTTATTAATCACTAAACCATAGATCCTCATGTCCGACAGGAAATACCTTGTGCAAGTTCGCTGGCCAGGGACCCAAAGTGGCCGCCATTGACCGAATGCACTGAACATTCTGGCTCCGAGTGAGCTCCAGCTGATCCTGGTACGGAGCTTTCTCTGCTGCTCTCAATTAGGCAGCCAGGCCCAAAGAAAAGTGGCATCCAAGAACAAGAGCAGAAAAGTGGCATCCAAGAACCTTGTGGGGCAAGGTCTGCCCTGCAAGGCACGGCGTGGAGGGTAAAGGGGGGAGGAAAACAAGAAGAAGGAGAAGCTAAGTGGAAGAGAATGAGAGAATGCAGTGGAATCCGGCCAGGCACCTGGCCCCAGCTGAGAGCACGCCTGGGGGGAGCATGCCAAACCTACGCAGCTCCAAGCCCGGCGCCCATAATAGCTGCAGGAAGGCACCCTGCCAGTGAGTCACTTATTCCAGCCAGAGCTGGGAGCACTTAATCAGATGCATCCGGTTTATGTTCATGGGATAGTAGGTGGAAATATACGGTCAACTGCAATGAATTGGCATGCCCTGAAGTAGGCCAGCCATTGCCGGAAGGCAGGCCTCTGCAAGTTGAAACCTCATTTTTCTCTCCTCTGAGAGCCTGCCACACATCTAATTGATTCTGCACATTTTATCCCTATATAATAGACTCTCTAACAAAGAGGAACTATTTCTTTCTTGTGATGACTGAACAGAAATCCAGAGTCGAAGCTAGCAGGACCGCATGCGTGGAACACTCAAGCCGGGTACCGGTCAGCCAAGGCCAGTCCCCAACGGAGGGCAGTTACAGCACTGCTAATGTCAGCCGTTGCCATCGGGCCCAAGGGGGCTAGCATAGAAAACAGGACGCCAGTATGGAGAGGGTCTCGATGACCCTGAGAATCGATGAGTTCCCTTTTCTGCCAGAACTTCCCGCAAATGATGTGTCGCCATCCTTGTCAGGTGCTTCAAGATCTCCCTGGATGGTCATCGGTGAGTGATCTCAATGTACTTCAGGCGTTTATTATTGTTTCCAGTCTTTTTTTTCTTCCCCTCCAGAGATTTTGAGGCCGGCGCTCTTGGTGCCCCCTCCAGATTCCCCTCACCAGGTCAGAGCGCCTGTCTTCCAGTTTCTATGACTACCACTTTCTTCCCCAGGAGATTGCTACCTTGTCAGCTGATGCTTTGGAAATTGTACTGTTCCCCCAAACTGAAGTGGGGTTATCACAGCTCAATCTCCTGGCCTCTGCGCAGGGCAACTCTTCTGTTGCATTTACACATCAAAATTCCCTGTGCGGTCAGACTGAGGCTAAGATTCTCCTAAAATCACAACTGGCCTAGCTTCTTCTCCTGCTCTCTCTTGTTTGCTTTCCTCCCCTACAGGTTTTTCCTGAAAGCATCCCCCTCAGCAAATCACCTGTATAAAAATCCCTGCCTCAGGCTCTGCTCGGAGGAACACAGGCTAAAGCAGCATGGAAGATCTTTTGTCAACAAAAACCGTACCTTATGCCCATGGGGCACTGTAAGCAACACAATGCAATGTTTCTCAAACCCTCAGAGATTCACATACCACCTGGACTATTTTACCATATTGGCCTATTACTTATGCAATTATTTACCTAATGGTGGTTTTTAAAGAGTTTTCAAACCTACTCCTTTAAAAAAAAAAACAAAAAACGAAACTTACCCTTAAAAATAATATTTCTGAAACCGTGAGTTTGAAGTGCTAATTAAATTTTTTTAAAGATTTATTTATTTATTTATTTATTTATTTATTTGAGAGAGAGAGCACACATGAGTGCATGAGCAGGGGGAGTGGCAGGCAGAGGGAGAAGCAGGCTCCCCGCTGAGCAGGGAGCCCGATGCGGGGCTCCATCCCAGGACTCTGGGATTATGAACTGAGCCGAAGGCAGACACTTAACTGACTGAGCCACCCAGGCATCCCCTAATTAAAATTTTAATACACAGAAACATACATACATTTATCTAAATATCATTTCATCAACCACTAGGCATCATTTATAAATGGACCACATCTTTAAAAATATGATAAAATGAAAAGTGTGCTTCTGTCTGATTTATAACTGTTACTTGTTTATAGTACTACTACAGAGCTGTGCTTATATTGGATATGAAATAATTTATTGTTGGGCGCCTGGGTGGCTCAGATGGTTAAGCGTCTGCCTTCGGCTCAGGTCATGATCCCAGGGTCCTGGGATCGAGTCCCACATCAGGCTCCCGGCTCAGCGGGGAGCCTGCTTCTCCCTCTGACCCTCTCCCCTCTCATGCTGTTTCTCGCTCGCTCTCTAAAAAATATAAATAAAATCTTAAAAAAAAAAAGAAATAATTTATTGTTGATTTTTAAAAATCCAATACAGACTTTCTAATTTCCTCTTAACCCCTGATCTTGCCAGTCATCCTAAGAGATGTTTATGATGTGGAATAAAAGAAAGAAATGCCTGTTTTTAACAAACAGAAGTAATTTAAAAATCCTTTGGTGTCTGCATTCTATCTACAATGTTCGAATTTTTCTGTGCTCATCTGACAACATGCAAGTTTACACAGAAACAGCTCACTCAATGATTACACTGAAGTTGACTTACAAGGAAAGGAGAGCTTCCGGAAACTTGGAACCCTTGCTGCTAGGAAGATCATCTGACATCATGAAGCTCAGATGCTTTTCTCAAAGGAGGATGTGGCATTGGTGGCCACCTGCTCAAGTTGCTGGTGGCACAGCATATAGACTCTTGACATCATACACCTTTTCCTCTGAGCTGCAGTGATGCAGTTAGAATGAGCACTCAGAGCCATGCTCCTCCAAATGGAAGCTGATGTCATTCAAGGATACCATCTTCAGAGACATGCAGTATGGACCACTGTACCACGGGTGTGGGTAACCGAAGGCATACAGGTAACATAGGGCCGGAGAGGATGGCTCTTCCTGCTGACTTCTCCCATCTTGACTGCATTGACTTTGGGTTTGTGAATGCTCGTCTGAGAAACGCGGGGTATTTCAACATGGAAGGTGATAAACCAATTGTTAACAAGCTACCTAGAGGGTCAGGATTTTGCATCTCATCTCCAGCATCATGGTCTTTCTCCACTATGCATCCTTCACACATTCCTTCTGGAACAATCTAGTCCTGAGGGGATGGAGGCCGAAGGTCTGCAACATCTTGATAGCAAGCTTTGGACACTTGGGAGGATTACCAAAATCATACATGTTGAACCTGATGGGATAAATTTAAAATTAGAGACTGAGAAAAAGTAGCCCCTATAGGTCAGGGGAATGATCACAGGCTGGATAAAAGAGTTCCTACTTAATGGAATCTTAACTTTTTTTCTAAAATAAAAACCTATCTTTAAAAAAAAGTACTACTTGATGTTTTTATCCATCAGTGCGTGCCTCACTGAATGACAAGTTCTGCTGACAGGTGAACTTCAGCTCCATTGATACATCTATCTTTGGCTACGGGTTTTCCTGGTGCAAGAAAATAAATAATCTCGATCTTATCCTGATTTTTAATCTTGAAGTGGCAAGGAATTTTCTTTTACAAAGGATCTGTTTTTTACTTTCCAGTTGGTACATAAGCTTAAATTTTTTAGTATGATCCCTGTGTATCTGTTCACTCCCAGAAATGTCCTCAGTATTAAGACTTCAGCCCTGGGTAGATTTTTTTTTCTTTCTTGCAGACTGTTAATTGCTGCAATAGTTGTCTGAGTGGTCTCTTTGCTCCTATCACTCAAGAGTTATGGCCCTGGGAGTCTACTTCTCCCCTTTCCTGGAACTGAGTAAGTACCATACCCTAGAGATAATCCACTCCTCTCTGGGCTGTGGGATGTAAACTAAAATATCAGAACTCTTAGGTATATATTTTAAATAAAAAAATAAGAAATTAAGCTTTACCAACAACATGTCATATATGGATAGATACATATGCCCTAATTTAGTCTGTAGGTAAGACAGGTCGGTGTCACATTGGTAACTGAGGTGAACTGGGGAAAGGGTATTAGTTCGAACCACAGAGGAGGCAACAGAGATGGTTTCATGCCAGAGACACAGGGCCATCTTGTTGAAAAAAAAAATTTGTTCTAAACATAATACCAATAATTCACAGGCAAAGAACAAAAATTGGCAGTCATTTCTATTCCTAGTTTGAGCTCTTTATCAAGCACATCAAGGAGTAAAAGCAATGAAGATGTAATCACATATGACAAG
Source organism: Neomonachus schauinslandi (assembly GCF_002201575.2). Lineage (NCBI taxonomy): Eukaryota > Metazoa > Chordata > Mammalia > Carnivora > Phocidae > Neomonachus > Neomonachus schauinslandi. The sequence goes on along the minus strand of NC_058407.1, from coordinate 89,576,630 downwards.
AGGGAAGCCAAAATAATTCAAAATTATCCAGGCTGTTTGAATCTCACATGAGGTGTGTTCTCTGCCTTGAAATGTTAGCTAATGAGAATGTGGACCATCACAATTAGTAGGATGTCTACATTCTATGTATCCAGAAAATGCAGATAAACATTTCCATTTTTTCCCACTGATATTTCAAGCGACATGAAAGCCAATTTGCTGACCTCTTCCGTGAGAACAAGTGACTATTAGTAATAGGCTACCCAGAAGATATGTTGCCCCAAATAAACAGATCTCATCCGTTCCTTCAAGGTAAAGGTGAGATTTTAGCAGAGTGAAAACCTACCTGGGAGGCAGGCAGGTCAGGTCCGAGGACCCTGAGTGGGGGTTCCCACAGGACCAGCCAAGAGGGTCCTTGATTTTATGCAGGATGGAGAGCCAGCAAGAGGTGAAAACCGAGTTTATTGAAGATGTATATAGAGGGAGATCACAGAGTGATCATCCTAGAGATTTGGAAAGGAAGAGAGAATCTCATCTTTGTTCAGGGTCAGAGGGTTTTTACTGAGGAGGGTGGTCTGGTGGGCATGTCCCCTCAGGCATTCAGGAACTGGGCTTTGGCATTGAGCTGTCTAGCGCTGGTGGTCTGGAATACACGTAAGATAGCTTCCTCTGGTCATTCTCATCTGTCCTTCCTTAGATGTTACCTATTCTAGAGAAATCACTAACTCCTTGCTCCTTACAAGGAGGACTTTGCTATTTGCATTACAAGGCATGCGTAGAGTGGGGTGGGGGTGCAGGTCCCAGCAAGAAGCAGGAAAGGGAGCAAAAAGCAGATTTTTATAGAGTCCTTCAGTTTCTCTACCTCATCTGTTCTCAAAAAGAGCTCCTTGTCATGCAGAGCCCTTGAGAACTGCTATCTGTTATGTTTGCATCGCTATGTGATTTTGTTGCTGAAAATGATGTGAGTGTGTCATCCATGAAATCTCTCATATCCGCGCACTTAAGAATATGATCACAGATTTATTTACGCTCTTCCAAAATATTTCCAAATAAACAGTGTTGATGGATTTTGACTCATTTTTTAAAATACAAAAATGCAACATATTTCCACTTACTTTCAAGAACAATGATTGGTATCTGGGAAGATAGAAATACAATAGCTACATTTTAACAAAAGACTTTTGTGTAATTAATGGATGAAATAGAAAAAGCAGTATCATTATATAATAAACACAGACAACCTTGATACTTTGTCCATTTGGATCTATATATATTTGAAGGTGTCTTTTTCAGAGGTGACAGCCATTCAAATCAAATTTTAAAATGAACTGAATTTAGGAATTTCCACTCCTGCCAAAGATTGAATAATAGTAAATAGATTTACCCTCCAGCCTAATTTTTTTAAGTAGACAGAGTAAATAAAACAATGGTTTTTATAACACTGGAATTCAGACATAAAGAACAGTGTTCTTTGGGGTGTCTGGGTGGCTCAGTCTGTTAAATGTCTGCCTTCAGCTCAGGTCATGATCCTGGGGGTCCTGGGATTGAGGCCCACCTCAGGGCTCCCTGCTCAGAAGGGAGTCTGCCTCTCCCTTTCCCTCTGTCCCTCCCCACTGCTTGTGCGCTAGCTCTCTCTCTCAAATAAATAAATAAAATCTTAAAAAAAAAAAAAAAGAACAGTGATTCATGACAAATGGGAAACAAAAAGATAAGCGTATGATTGTCTCAGCTTGCTGCCTTAAGAGAGTTTCTTGGGAGCAGCTCAAGGAGGCGAAACCTAAGTGGAGCCAAGTGAACTCACTGATTTGAGGAAGCGAGCTGAGAGGCTGGGATGGCCCAAGTGGCTAGTTTGCCAGACGGAGTACCAGACAAGAGAGAGCTGCAAAGCAGGAGAGTCCCAGAGATCAGGAAAGATCCATCCTCACGATCAGAACCCTTATCAGAGCAAGCGTGTGAGGTCACTGCCCACTTCCAGGAAAGAACCACTGAAAGTATTAAAAGGAACAACAGTTAATGCTCACAGGGTTGGAGAGAGTGCACAATGTTCCTAAAATCCTTGTAAATTCCTAAGTGATAAGAGCACCAGGAGCATCTTTGTTCTAATATAGCTTCTAGGGGGCAGTAATTCTAACCATTTAACTTGCTTTTTTGGCTAGTGTAGAAGACAGGTTCTGGGACAATGACAGTGAATTATAGCACACTTAATCAGGAAGTGATGCCAATCACAGCTGTGCTTAGAATGGGGTACCTTTATTAGAGAAAATCAGCACAAACTTTGGCTCCTGGTATGTAGTTGTTCTGGAAATGGAAATGCCTTTCCCGTCTGCAGGCTTCTACCCAATACTCATTTGTAGACTTAAAGAAAGTCTGTTATTCACTGCTCTGATATTATTCACTGCTCTGATATTCACTGCTTTGATATCCTATCCAGTGTCACATCCAACCAGGATACCTTTATTGCCTAAGAAATGTACCAATGGACTCTTCCCATAATTCACTGATGTTTCGTGTATCCCATCACCCCCAGAAGAACCAAGCAGCTGAGGACTCATTATGGCACCAGCTGCCATACAGCTCCTTAGATGTTGGGATACTGTCCTATCGGAATATGGTATACATCTTCAACCAACCAATGAACAATATATGGAACTCTTTCCACAATATCCATCAGGGATGCAACTCGTGTATGGCCTGAACAACCCAGCTGTCCCTTTACCAAGGAAAGATACATCAGCAAAATGGAATGACTTAGATCCTGCCCCATTGTGAGCACCCAACCTGCCAACCACATGAGATCAGTGTTCAGTCCCTCACGTGGCACCATTATCCACACTTCGAGCTTGCTACCTGGTGGCAGATTATATTGATTATATTGAAACTCTCCCAACCTGGGAGTCAGCATCTGTACCTTATCCTCCAGGACTGGTTTCTTTTCCTCTGATCCAAATGTTCTCTGTCATATACATACATATATATATCATATATATATTTAATAATTTAATTTTAATATTATATATAATTTATAAATAATTATATATATATATAATTCTCTCTTTATATCATTGTCAACATACTCTATTTTCTGCAGGATAAGACTTTTCTATTATGCTAAAGTGAAGCAGAAAGAAATGCCTTTCACTCTCTCTGGTGGAAAGGGTGACTTCCTCGTTGGAGATCAAGCCGAAAATGGATCCACTTCAGCTGTGTGGCTTCGTGTCCTGTCCTGTGCATTCGCCTTATCTAGCTTTCTAGCAGCCATAGTTCAGGAATTCTTTTACTTCACACTCATTACATGGTAGCCATAAAAATAACTTGAAAAGAGGAGCAGGCAGAAATATTTTAAGAAAAGTTTCATGGATAAAGATCTAAAATTAAGACCACCCTTGGCATTAATTAAAGCTGTAATGATTGCTACTTCTCAACTTAATTAAGAAATGCCTTCACGAAGGCTCCGTGCCACTTAGCCTTTTCTTGGCAATAAATAACCATTTGCCGTGTATTCACAGAACAGGTTAGGTAAATATATGCAGCATGCAAGCACACATAGTAGGAGATGCTTGACTGCAGTTGTGGGGGTGACATACTCTGTGTAGTTCTGATGAATGCCATCTGGATTTTTAAATGATGGTTGAGAACAGTCCTGGAGGAAAAAAAAATCACCTATGATCCTGCACCCCATTGTGCCCTGGCTTGCAACCACTATTAACCCTACCAACATTTTTTTTTAGAAAACTGAAGTGGGGAAGAGTACATTAGGGGGCTAGAGGAAGGTTTTGTTGTAGGTTTCCAGCCTGCTTTATTTTTTTTTTAAGATTTTATTTATTTATTTATTTGACAGAGAGAGACACAGCAAGAGAGGAAACACAAGCAGGGGGAGTGGGAGAGGGAGAAGCAGGCTTTCCACCGAGCAGGGAGCCTGATGCGGGGCTCGGTCCCAGGACCCTGAGATCATGACCTGAGCCGAAGGCAGATGCTTAACGACTGAGCCACCCAGGCGCCCCTCCAGCCCGCTCTTAACCATGGAGAAGGAAGGAGGAAAGGTATTGGGCTGACTCCGGGCAGGGGGTCTCTGGCACAGACTACAAAGCTAATGAAACTTGAGATCCAAGGCCCCTTCCAAAACTCTGGGATGGGCCCTATTGACCTGTCATGGTCACATGTTTTTATAAAATTTACAAAAGTAAGATTTTAAAATGTATTTAGTTACAACACCTGTCTCTTCACACTCTGACGTCCTTCTGACTTGCCCTCCATCACACATATCCACTCCCTCTTGGATGGCTGGGAGCCTCAGGCATTTTTGAGATCTGGCTAAAGGAAAAGTTGAGCAGGAAGGACATTTAGTTTGGGTTTAGAAATATATTTACATAGGTCACAGTCACTTCCATGAAGTATAATGTTATTGTCAGTGTAGGGATGGCTTCCAGGAATACCCCTTAATGTCCACTGTCCTGACAGTCCAGCATCATTACACAAAGACGCAGCACTGGAAAGAAATATTACACACAGCGCTCGGTACTAGATGTATGAGCGCATGTGGAATCTGAAAAGTTCTTTTCAATCATCAGACATTAAAATTGCAAGGAGAGGATTTCGGTATCTTGTTAATATGGATGCTCTCTCCTGTCAGAGATATTCTTAAAATGTAGCTTGTACAATTGTAAGTATCATATCTTTTTCCTTTTTTGATGGGAATTAAGCAAAATGGAGTCGGGATTTCTGAGTTGTTAGGATCCAAACAAAACCACACACACATAATGTGAATGTGTGTGGGAAGTAAAAGTTTTATGCATGCTAAATATTAATAATAAAATCTAAATTTTGATCAACCATGTTCGAGGCAAAACCAAATTGTATTTCTATTCTTCAGTCAAAAACAGTATCACAATAGTATTTTCAAACAAATAAGCAACCAGAATAAGCACCAAAACCTCAGGAAAAAATTAGAATAAAGATACGGCAGATGAAAGTATAGATTAATTTTCTGGATTTTTATGATGTTTGTGACAATTATTAGCTTGAAATTTTGTCATTTGTTGATTTCCTCTCATCCCAAGTATTTATTTCTATACCGAATTTTGTATTTTCAGTTTTTTATTATTTTTCTTTAAAAAGACTCCTTAAGTTGTTTCAACTTTGAAGCCTTGGACCTAGCCCTCAACTCTGATGTTGCTTCTGGTGGGATGTCAGGATCATTTCTTCCAATTAACACAGGCTGCCAGCCTGTCACCATAGAGAAGGCCGACTATGGCCATTCTACTTAATTCTATTGTTAAGGTCACTTGGGAGTTTGAGTGTAGTTACTTCTAGAAGACAAGAAATGGCATTGTTCAGCTCCAAGCTTCCAGAATCCACGATACAACAGAGCACTGGAGTATGCTACATCACCCACAAGTAAAACTGAGTCCACTTCAATATCGTGGCTAAAACAGTGCATAAGGATTTTTAAAAATTTGTTTATTTTTAAGGATAAATTTGTCTCCGTGTGACTTGCTACCATGCATGCTTCCAGTCTTCGGCACTGATTTCTCAGAACCTTTTATTAATTATTTAGAAACATTTCACATAAAATATGGAGATGCCAAAGTGCTTTGAATTCTCTCTGATATGATTTGAAAGTATATATAAATGAATAACTTTTTCCCTTTGTGATGGAATAAATTATCATGTTCTGAGATTTAGAATATCAGAAAGGATAAGTGACCAAAAAAAAAAATGCCCTGGAGTAAAAATTTGTGCTTGCTTGAATCAGAAATATAAAAGATGTTTTATTCCTGTATATTTTGGAATCGAATCATGTAAAGATTTGGATGTGTGTGTGTGTGTGTGTGTGTGTGTGTGTGTGTGAAGGGAAACATCCAAGATATATTTCTTGTTTTCCTATCATACTTATCTCTGCTAACCAAGGTAGAATAATGAAGACATCTTCCTGGCTCCATTATTTCGATACAGATGTCACTAACTTCTCTCCAACATATTTTAATTGCTGTTAGTTTCTAATGAAATTCATAATCCTGAGGGAAAGTTAAACTCATTGAAGGATCTTCTTGGCTCACTGCAGAATACTAAGCAGCACAAATGTCTGATATTGACATAATTAATAATATTGCATGGAAAGAAATTTATTCCAAAGGACTGGTGAAGAATTAAATGTATTTGATGCGATGCAGAATAACACATATTTCTGACCTCTCACCACTCCAATGTGATATGCTACAGTAATATTGATTTTTTTCCAGAACATGGACTGAGAATGGCTTATTTGCAACTCGAAAATTCAGTCATTGTTATACTTGTATTTTGTCATAGCTGTTGAAGTGGAATTGGCCAGCGAATTTCATGGCATTGTTCTTAGTAATGTGGATCTAATTTGAGGGACATTTTTCTACTGACATTTATTCTGATAAAATAGTGTATTTTATGGCAGGAGTATGATTACTCCTGCTATATCTACTTCAAATACATTCATTGTGTTCCCACGTATATCCTGAATATCTCCATGTCTTTAGTAATTCATTTATTCATTTTAAGTTAATCTGTATTGTTTCAAATCTTTCTTTCAATTGGTGGCTTTTCTGCATATTATTATTTTGTGTAATTTTTTTATATACTATAAAGCCAATGGCTCATCAAACATAGAGTCAATGTAAAAATTTCAGAATTGCTAAAGTTTGGAGAATAAAATGTAAAAACTTCATTTTTGTATCTGCTCTGTACTTTGAACTGCCCTCTTCAGAAATCAATACTCTTGGCAGTCTTGCCTATCCACTTATACATATTTTGTAGATGAGTGGGATCACACCATCTATATTGTCCTCCAAATGGCTTTAACAGTATCTTCGATATCTTTACATTTCAGGATATTTGAGAGCACCTCATCCTTTCCAACAGATGATCATAGTATGTCACATAATGTGAGCTATTGTCCTACATATTTGGTCATTTCCCTAAGGCAGAAGTTGAGTTGCTTTCCATAATTCACTCTTACGGGCAACACTGCTGAGATCATCGCTTTCTATCCCTCTTGTGTACATGTAAGGGATCTTGAGGATAGATTCATAGATATGGATTAACTGAGGCAGAGTTCACATTTTGAATCATTCTTCCAAATTTATCCTACAACCAATAGTTTATGACTTTTTTACACCCTTAGAAACACTGTATAATATTTAAATCAGTAAGATATATAACACATACCCATTACATACATTATAATTAACATTTTCCTTAGGTTAAATATCTTATCATTTTTCATTTCTTTTATGAATTGCCTGTTTATATCCATTCTCCTTTTTCCTTATTTGATTGCCTGTTCTCTTATTTTATTTGAAAAACTCTATATATGTTCACAATTTAATGTTCTGTTATATATATTGCAAATATATTCTCTCAGGTTGCAATTTTCCCTTAAATATTTTTAAGTGTGGGTGAGAGATACATAATAATAATACACCAAAAATCCACATACCTGACACAACTTCTTTAAAAACAGAATATTCTTATTACCTCTGATATCCCTTGTTTGCCCCTCCTCAATGTCCATCACCTGCTTCTTTCCCAGGGAATGACTATTCTGAATTTGTGTCTACAATTCCCTTGATTAGGCTTATCATTTTACCAAATATACTCACATTCTTAAATAATATTTTATTTAGTCTTGCTTATTTTTAACTTCATATGAGATCAGACTAATGTACTTTTTAGCCACATGCATTTTTTTATTCAAAATTTTCTTGCTGAGATTCAGTAATGTTGCTATCATTCATTCATTTTCACTGCTGGACAACAGAATTAACTTTTGGCATGAATGTACATAATTATGTCATAACTTATTTATCTAAGATGTTGTTGGTGGACATTTGGTTTGGTAACCGTTTTTTAACTGTTACAATAGGGTTGTGATGAACATTTTTGTCCAGTGACATTTATATGGATATTTTCCTAGGGTAGTGGTTCTCAAGCTTTTTGATCTCAGGACTCCTTAATATTCTGAAAATAATTGGAGAGCTCAAAGAACTTTGGTTATGTGGGTTACATCCATCAGCATTTATCAAATCAGAAATTTAAATGGAGGGAAATTTAAAATATTCATTTGTTAATTTATTTAAAAGTAATAAATAGAGGAGAACATAGACAATAACCTCTTCAACATCGGCCACAGCAACTTCTTTCAAGACACGTCTCCAAAGGCAAGGGAAACAAAAGCGAAAATGAACTTTTGGGACTTCAAGATAAAAAGCTTCTGCACAGCAAAGGAAACAGTCAACAAAACAAAGAGGCAACCCACGGAATGGGAGAAGATATTTACAAATGACACTACAGATAAAGGGCTGATATCCAAGATCTATAAAGAACTTCTCAAACGCAACACCCAAAAAACAAATAATCAAGTCAAAAAATGGGCAGAAGACGTGAGCAGACAATTCTCCAAAGAAGACATACAAATGGCTAACAGACACATGAAAAAATGTTCATCATCATCAGCCATCAGGGCAATTCAAATCAAAACCACATTGAGATACCACCTTACACCAGTTAGAATGGCAAAAATTGACAAGGCAAGAAACAACAAATGTTGGAGAGGTTGTGGAGAAAGGGGAACACTCTTACAGTGTTGGTGGGGATGCAAGTTGGTACAGTCACTTTGGAAAACAGTGTGGAGGTTCCTCAAAAAGTTAAAAATAGAGCTACCTTATGACCCAGCAATTGCACTACTGGGTATTTACCCCAAAGACACAGATGTAGCGAAGAGAAGGGCCATATGCACCCCAATGTTCATAGCAGCAATATTCATAATAACCAAACTGTGGAAAGAGCCGAGATACCCTTCAACAGATGAATGGATAAAGAAGATGTGGTCCATATATACAATGGAACACCACTCAGCCATCAGAAAGGATGAATACCCAACTTTTGCATCAACATGGATGGAACTGGAGGAGATTATGCTAAGTGAAATAGGTCAAGCAGAGAAAGCCAATTATCATATGGTTTCACTTATTCGTGGAACATAAGGAATAGCATGGAGGACATTAGGAGAAGGAAGGGAGAAATGAAGGGGGGGAAATCGGGGGGGGAGATGAACCATGAGAGACTATGGACTCCGGGAAACAAACTGAAGGTTCTAGAGGGGAGGGGGGGAGGGGGATGGGTATTAAAGAGGGCACGTACTGCATGGAGCACTGGGTGTTATATGCAAACGATGAATCATGGAACACTACATCAAAAACTAATGATGTACTATATGGTGACTAACATAACATAATAATAAATAAATAAAATAACAAAAGTAGTAAATATATTACATGTTAGTGTCAATAACATGTTTAGAGAAAAATAAATTTTTCAAAACAAAAAAATTAGTGCATTATTTTATATTTTTGTATATCTTTTTAATGTTTGGCTTAACAGAAATCGCCTGAACTATCATTACTGCTTCTGCATTTGATCTTTTGAAATATGCTGTTTTGGTTGAAATATGTGAAAAAAACCCAGTCCCATACAGATGTATACTTAGAAAAGGGAGAGATATTTAATACCTTTTTCAGATAACTATAAAATCTTTCTTTGATTTTATCCCAAAACTTGACAAGCCAAAAGTTTTTTAAAAGTTAGTTGTGGGGTCCCTGGGTGCAGTTGGTTAAGCATCTAACTCTTGGTTTCAGCTTAGGTCATGATCTCAGGATCTTGAGATCAAACCCCACATCCAGCTCCAAGCTCAGCAGGAGCCTGCTAAAGTTTGTCTCTCCCTCTCCCTCTGCCCCTCCCTGCACTCTCTCTAAAATAAATAAATAAACAAATTTTTTTTTAAGTTAGTTGTAGTATGGAACATGAAGCTGTAACTGCACTTTCATACTCTACTACACTAAAATATATTGGTCCATCATGTATTTTTTCATTAATCTTGATCCATGTATGATTTTGTAACATTGCCATGAATCATTTAGAACATACTGGCTCATCGAGACATGTAGATCTTCCAGATATTGAATATATCTTTATACAACATCAGAAGGTTAACATTTGATATCATCACTGATCTTACCAAAGACCTTTAAGTACTGAAAAGCTTTCTAGCTCACAGTGGCAAATGTAAATTTCCACTATTTTGGTTTGGGGGTAGAACTTGAAAAGCTTATTCTAGTACACCATTATTCACCCTTTTAATGGCTATAGAATCTACAGTGACATCCCTGTTTCATTCCTAATATTGGTGATTTGTGTTTTCCGAGTATCTATTTTTATGAGAGCCTGATTCTTGATTCTCTATTATGTTCCACTAGCCTATTTGTCTATACCTCTTTCAATAACGTATTTTCTTAATTCTTATAGCCTCCAAACATTTTATAATATCTGATAAGAAATTTTCTTCTTCTTTTTCTTCTTGCTCTCTTTTCTCTTATTTTTCTACTCTTTTGTCTCCTTTCCTTCTTCTTCTTTTTCTTCTTCTCCTCCTCCTCCTTCTTCTTCTCCTTCTTCTCTTTCTCCTTCCTCCTCTTTCTTCACCTTAAGTGCTTTGTCTATTCTCAGTCCTATAATTCTCCATAAAAATGTAGAACAAACTTTTCAAGTTCCACAACAAAAACAACCAAAAAGAAGACAAGAGCAGAGAAGACCCAAGAGAAATGAATATTTATGTCCACAAAAAGATTCGTGCAAGAATATTCAAAGATTTTTTCATAAATAGTCAAAGCAACCCAAAAGTTTATCAAAAAGAAAATGAATAAACATTTCAAGATACATTCATAAAATGGAATTTACTACTAACCACTATAAAAGGATGAACTACTGATGCACAAACAAAATAGGTGAAACTCAAAAAATTATTTGGAACAGAAGTAGACAGATACAAAAACCATATACTTTATAATTCATTTATATTTTGGCAGAAATCAAAACAGTGGTTGTCACTAGGAGAAAGATGAGGTATTAAACTGCAAAGGAGCACTGGGTGTTATACGCAAACAATGAATCATGGAACACTACATCAAAAACTAATGATGTAATGTATGGTGATTAACATAACACAATAAAATAAAATTTAAAAAAATTAGTGGGGTGTTGGAGATGTTTTATATAATGATCAGAAGAGTGGGTCATGAGTGTCAAAACTTATTACATCATATCCTTAAAATCTGAGCATTTTGTTTGTAAATTACTCATTAATCAAAAACACAATCTACCTCTATGTAAATTAATGGGTCCAAACATAATGAAAATTACGAATTATTTTGAACTTAATGATAATATCACAACTTGTGAGGCACATCTAAATTAGAGGGAAAATCATAATATAGAAAAAATACTAGAAAATTAAAAAGCAGATAACTGAATATTGCATAAGTTTTCAAATGAGTTATTTCTTCACATTATCCCTTTCTAAAACAAAATTTGGGCATCAAGAACAATGCGTAATTTTTAATTTTAAATATGTTTGCCTTTATTCATTTTAATCATAGTCCATTTTACATAAGGTTGGCTCTTTTATTAGTCCTCTCAAAAAAAAAAAATCAACTTGCATCTTGTTAAGCCATGCTATTTTTGTATGACTTTTATACATCTTTTGAATAACTTTTTAGTTTGTGTTTGCTTGTTTATCTGTTACAGTCTTCTTAAACTTTCTTGGTATCATTTTATTTTATGTTTACTAACCTTCAAAGCTGCACATGTTGCCATTGATTTTTAAACTTTGTTTTAAAAATTTTAACACCAAAATTCAGACCAGCAAATTTTAAGACATTTGTTATTTTCTACAGTTCAGTAAATAGATGCAACTGTCATGAACGATTCGTGGAAAGTCTGGCATTTAGTTATTGATCTCTTGGCATTTCTTAATATGTCTTTTTCACTGAGTGCAAGTAATGACATTTAGAATTTTTTTTCTGGTTGATTTGCATTCTCTGTAGCAGAAATTTCCTATATTACTGATTTCTGAACTCCATTGCCTAGAAGCATGAGGCTTCTGGCTATTTCTTCGCAGTTTGTGGGCTTGTTCCGTGCCTGGCATGTGCTGAAGATTTTCTTTGCACATCTGTAAGTAGACAACTGTTCTTCATGTTCATATGGATCTTTACTTTTAGTTTACATTCCAGTACCATTTTGTGACTTGGTAACAGGAGGTAATTTCATGCTTTATGAAGAACTTTGAATGGTTTTGGATCATCGTTTTTAAGAAATGGAAATGCAGATTGTTTAGTCACTACTGTTACAGGTATTTTGTAAAGTAGTAATTCAGTATAAACTCAATTATTTTTGAGAGATTGAGCATTTTTTTATTAACATATAATGTATTATTATTTGTTTCAGGGGTACAGGTCTGTGATTCATCAGTCTAACACAATTCACAGAGCTCACCATAGTACATACCCTCGCCAATGTCTTTCACCCAGCCACCTCATCCTTCCTCCACCCCCCACTCCAGCAACTCTGTTTGTTTCCTGAGATTAAGAGTCTCTTATGGTTTTTTTCCCCTCTCTGGTTTCGTCTTGTTTCATTTTTCCCTTCCTTCCCCTATGATCCTCTGTCTTATTTCTCAAATTCCTCATATCAGTGAGATCATATGATACTTATCTTTCTCTGATTGACTTATTTTGCTTAGCATAATACCCTCTAGTTCCATCCATGTCATTGCAAATGGCAAGATTTCATTTTTTTAGTATGAACTCAATTTTGCTACCATTTTAAAGTTCAAAGGGACATGTTATCAATGTGAATGAATCACTTTTCACTGAATTATGGTTAATATGTTCATTGAGTTTGTGAGACCCTGGAAGTCTAGAAATTGTCTGGAATATAATTCTAAAGTCTAGAATTTATCTAGAATAAATCTTCTGCAGCTTTTTTTTTTAAGTTGAACTTACAGTTATCATCAAAAAATGACTATAAATAATATGGAGGTTTTTTATTTAAGCAAATGAAAATGACAAGGATTCTTGACATCAAGGAGAGGCTCATCTATTTATTTATTTATTTATTTATTTATTTATTTATTTATGAGAGAAAGAGAGAACAGGAGGAGGGGCGGAGGAAGAAGGAGAGAGAGAGAAGCAGACTCCCCACTGAGTGCAGATTCCCCATGAGGGGCTCGATCCCAGGACCCTGAGATCATGACCTGAGCCAAAATCGAGCCCACCCGGGTGCCCCAAGGAGAGGCCCATGTATTTAGTTTAGGACCAGGAGCCCAACAGTAGTTGATATGGATCTTGGAGACCTACAAGAAAGAGTAGCCTCAAGAGTCAAGCAGTGAGATTCCCAGGACATTTTTCAGCTCTTCAAGGTCATTGCCAAAGGACCCATGACTGCAATATTTAATTGGCTTCTCAAACTCAAAGTAATTTTATGCATTTGACTTTATAAAATCTTTGGATGTACCAGTAGTGGGATTTTTCTACATCGTTTTTTATAACAGTTTCTGAACATGAAATTCTGCTGATATTGCTGTGGTTGTAAAACAGAGGGGATGCATATATATTTGATTTTTGCATATCTATTTTCAACTCTCTAAAAATAACAATATTCACACTTGCTTTCTGCTAGAAAATCCAAATGTGAGTTTTTCAAAACGTAAGGAGTAGGAAAAAAATTAAAAGTAACAATGTTTATAGTCACAGGATCTAGCCAAAAATACTTCATACATAGTAGACACTTAGTAAATACCTATTGAATAAAAGAATAGATGAGTGAAGTATTTTGTCTAATTAAGAATTAGGTATTCATAAAATAGATACTAGGCCAAAGAAGAATGAAAATACAATTGGCAAAATGTTTAATAAAGCATATACACACTTAAAAAATTTTATTTTGGTGTTTATCTCTATGTACATATTCAGATTGCTCCATTAAGTTAGATTATGATATTTATTTTATCAACTGCTTATATTATCACATAGCTATTGAAGAGAAGCTCTCCACAAACTTATGTACAGGAGGTCATTTTGTCTTCATCTTGATGGAGGGGGAGAAGGAGGACTTCCTCTTCATCTGTTTCTAGACAGCCTACTGCTGCATCCTGCCAAGCCAGAAGATGAAAACCCAACATTCTCAGTCCTTGGATTTCTTCTCTTCTGTATGTGCCCTCTTCCTTGGTGATCTAAGATGGTTTCAAAGTTTTAAATACCATTTTATATATAGAAGAGCCTTAAATGTATTACTTTAGTCCAGACCTAACCCCTCACTTGTAGAATGATTTGTTTAATTCCTATTCAAAATGTCTAATAAATATTCAAAATTAACAAGTCTAAAACTGAACTCCTCATCTTCCCTCAAAACCCACACCACTTCAGTCTTCTCTCTTCCAAACATTGGCAAAGTGCCATTTTTCTGTGCTGGCCAAAAGTCTGGGTATCATCCCAGATTCCTCTCTTTTTCTCCTTCTATCTAATTCATATCTAATTCCTGAGCACCTCTAGCTGTCCCTGCCTACAAAAGCCTATGTACCCTCAGGATTTCTTAGCATCTCTACCATACATTATTTCTTACCAGCATTATCTAATAAATCTTCCAACTGGTCTTCTAACCCTGCTTTCATGAGCATATTTTCAACACAGAGACTAAGTGTACATGTAAGTTAGATAACACCACTCCTCTGCACAAGCCTCTGAACTGGTTTCCTACCTCTCAGGTTAAAAGCCAAAGTCCTTAGAATGATCTTTGCAGTCCTACGCAATCTGCCCCCAACGTCCCCAGACTCCTCTACTGCTGATGTTTCCCCACATGCTCCAAGTCAGGCACACTGGTCTCCTGGCTACTCCTTGCGCATGTCAGAGATATCACTATTTCAGGGCCTTTCCAGGTTTTGTTCCTATTCCAAGCACTAAAGCAGAGCTTGACACATAGTAAGTGCACAATAGGTAATTGTCAATTAATTTAATGAATTATAATTTAAGACCCATGTTAATTTGTTTTAACAAAAGGACAGATTTTTTTTTAAGATTTTATTTATTTATTCATGAGAGAAAAGGACAGATTTTTAAATTGCTCATATAGTACCAGAAAGTAAGAATGTGCTCAAAGATCAGTAGGTTCCTATAAAAATGACCCGGAAATAATGTTGAAGGGGCTCATATAATTTAAATTACAACAATTGGAACTTCAAAAAAAGTAATTATCATAATTAATAATAACATATTAAGTGGAAAAAATCTAGGATTTTTAGATGATGAGCTTTAGATATAACACAAAAAGCATGGCCCATGAAAGAAAAAAAACTTGTAAGTTAGACTTTATTCAAATTAAAAACTGCTCTGTGAGACACACTGTTAAGAGAATGAAAAGATAAGCCACAGACTGGGAAAGAATAATTGCAAAACACATGTTTTATAAAGGACTGTTTCCAAACTATACAAGGAATCCTTAAAACTCAACAATAAGAAGGCAAATAACCCAACTAAAAAGGGGGCCAAAGATTTTAACAGATACTTCACTAAAGAAGATACACGGATGGCAAATAAGCGTATGGAAGGATGATCAACAACATATATTATTAGAGAATTGCAAATTAAAACTACAATGATACCACTACACACCAATTACAAAGGCCAAAATCCAAAACACTGACTCACAAGGATGTGGAGCAACAGGAACACTCATTCATTGCTGGTGGGAATGTAAAATGGTGCAGCCGCTTTTAACATACAATCCAGCAATCATGCTCATAGGTATTTATCCAACTGGGCTGAAAATTCATGTCCACACAAAGACCTTCACATGAATGTTTAGAGCAGCTTTATTTGTAATTGACAAGAAGCAGTCAAGATGTCTTTCAATAGTGAATGGGTAAATAAACTGTGGTGCATCTACAGAAGGCAATATTCTTCAGTGATAAAAAGAAATGAGTTATCAAACCACAAAATGACATGGAGGAAACTTAGATGCATGTTACTAAGTGAAAGAAGCCCATCTGAAAGGGCACATACTGTATGATTCCAACTATAAGACATTCTGGAAAAAGCAAAGACATAAAGGATCACTGGTTGCCAGGGCTTTGGGTAAAATGGGAGGAATGAAGAGGTGGAGCACAGGGGAATTTTAGGGCAGTGAAACTATTCTATATAATACTACACTAGTGGATACAAGACACATTTGTGAAAACCCACAGAACTTTACAGCACCAAGAGTGGATCTTAATGAAAGCTATAGATTTTAGTTAATAATGATGTATCAGTGTTGGTTTATTAATTGTAACAAATGTTACACTACCACACTAATGTTAGATATTAACAATGGGGGGAGGGGATGGGTAAGATATCTGGAACCTCTCAGTATTATCTGCTCAATTTTACTGGTAACCTAGAACTGTTCTTAAAAAATAAGTCTAGCGATTAAAAATAGTCATTTGCCCATATGATATGACTGAGGAAACTTCAAGAGACTATCAGGTGTTGACCAAGAACTCATGGTTGGTTAGTGAGAAACCTCGGCCTAAAAACTTGATATTTTGGTTTTACAGCCCTGGCAACCATACCAAATTACTTGGGCAGGCACATTTTATTGATTGATTGATTGCCTATCAAACAGCCAATTCCCCATCCCTGCCCTTCTTTCTTGACCCTTGTTAAGAGAAGTTTAATTTTGTTTGGGAGTTCTGGCAGCAGGGGGATGGGATTGGACTATGGGCATGCAGAGTATCAAGTTCAAGGCGACATGAACTAAGTGTGTAACAAAGAAGGGGAGAGGAAGAGGACAAACAAAATGAGTGACAGTGTGAAGATAATGAGCAGGTATAAGACAACTTAAAACCTTAACCAAGCAAGTGGATTCTAGAAGTGTAAGGCAGAAACTGGAGAGTTTCTCTTGGTGCCCATATATGGCCAGAGCATTATCTATGGCATAGCTTTTAGGTGAGTAGCAAGTTAAGAGCTCAGAGAAGGTTTGAGCTTGCCCTATCTTCACGTATCTTTTTTCCTCCCTGTATTTACTTGCTTCCTTTCCCGATCTAGATTTCAACAACTACTACTTTAATTATACTTTTACTAGAATGTTTAATCGCTTGATCTTTTCCTTTTCCCAATCCACTTCACTAAAAACTGTACTCAGACCAGTGTTCCAATGGATCCACTTCTAATAATGTCACTCCTCTGTTTCAAACACTTCAATAGCCCCAGATTCCTTAACCTGGCCTCTGATGATCTCCTGGTCTACATACACCTTTCCAATTTTTAGATCATGGTCTAGAGTGGAATTTTATCACAATCCTACTATCCTAGAAGTATTTGGAAGTTGATGTTCTCTCTCTCATTCTCTCTCTCTCTCTCTGCAGATGCCCAGGGATCAAGCCTCCTTCCATCTTAGGTTCCTCTATTCTCTAGGTCCTTAGAATTCTCTAAGGATGAGAAAAAGAGAGTGAAGTTTGTACATGAAGGTTTTTACAGACCAGGCCTGAAGGTGCACGTGCTTCTGCCACATTTCGTGGGCCGTAACTCGGACTTATCTCAACACTTAACCATAAGAGAAACTGGGAAATCGAGTGTAACCCTGTGTTCCCAGGAAGAAGAAATAGACGTGGGAATTGGTGAGCAAAGGACTTGCTGCCTGCCAATCTTACCACCTCATTTCCCTTAACTGTACTCATATTTCAGGGCATACACTAGGCTCTCCAGCTCCCTGGATTGTTACCTATGTAAATTATCTCTCCCTTCCTTGAGTGCTTTTGCATTTGTCTTTATCTTTGCCTCTACTTAATACATTTTATCTTTTTTTAAAAAAGATTTTATTTATTTGTCAGAGAGAGAGAGAGAGAGCACAAGCAGGGGGAGTGGCAGACAGAGGGAGAAGCAGGTTCCCCGCTGAGCAAGGACCCCCCCGATGTGGAACTCAATCCCAGGACCCTGAAATGAAGGTGTGACAAGAGACTTGAGATGCAGATAAGGGAGAGATGGCCTTATGGGCCACGCTGGGGAATTTATCACTATCCTAGAAGTATTTGGAAGTCATTGGTTGTATTTATGTAAGAGAGTCAGAGTGATCAATTTTACATTTCTAAAACTGGTTCCAACTGGCTATGGATGGACATATTTTTCTGTTATGCTTCAAGGTGAAGTAGAGGGAGCTACAGAGGCCAAAGGTAGACTCTTGCAATTAACAAAGTATTGCAATAATTCAGGCAAGAGATAACAGTAATTTGAACTAAGATGAAGATGGTTGGATAGAGAGAAGTGAACTGACATGAGAAATATTTCAGAAGTAAAATGACAAGATGCTGAATCAAATTGGACATGGTGCATTTGGAGAAGGGAGGGAGGCATCAAAGGTGACTCCTTGGTCTCTGGCTTGTGTGGATGGTTTGGTATTGGTATCATCTATGGAAACAGAAAATTCTGGGGTAAATATATGAGTTCAGTTTCAGACTTTTTAAGTTTGGGGTGTTTTAAACATTCAAAAGGAGTTTGAAACATGAAGTTAGCTGTATGGGTCTGCATGAGTCAAAAGAGCATTCTACGTGACCCTGTGGCTCATCTGCATGCGTGAGGATTGAAGACATGACCATAGATTCAATTAGCTAGCACAAGAATACAGAGGAAAATAGAAGAGTTTAGGAGTAAGCATTGAAAATTGCAACATTAAGTGGACAAGAAGGGGAGAATGACCCAGCAAGGGAGATTTCTAAAGAACACCCATTGATATTGAGGAAAACCCAGGGATGTGTAGCATTATGGAAAGTCGGAGATGACAATGTTTCAGGAAGTGGAGAGAAACCAACATAGTATATGCTCCTAAGAGATTCCTATTGACCTTAGTGAGAGCAGTGTTGGTGAAATGATGAGAGTAGAAGCTAGACCAAAGTGGTTTGAAGAGTAAGTAGGTAATGAAAATAAATGGAGGCAGAAAGCATGCCCAGTACTTGGGAAAATATTCCTGTGAAGGGGCAGTGGTGGGGGGGTGAAAGGTGAGGAGAAAGAAAAGGTAGCAACTGACAGCATGAATATTTCAGTGAAGGTTTTCTTCCCTTTGATTGTAAAGATGTGGACATAGTTAAAAAGCCAAGGGATGGAATATATTAATAGGAAGAGGTTGAAATAAGAGACAGGGAAGGCTGGAAGAAATGGACTCTAGAAAATAGGTAGTAGAATTATCCTTAGATAACCATCTAAGGATGGTTGAGAGAGAGCTCCTTGTTTTTAACAAGAAAGTTGAGGGCTTATGTTTACTGTCAGGGAAGATGAAAAAGTTGTCACCTGATGGCTAGTATTTCCTCTGTAAGGTAGAAGGTGAAGCCAAAGCACCGAAAGGATCTGTAGGGTAGAGGGAGGGAGGATTGAGCTGAGTAGAAAATGTTGGAAATGATCGTTGTTTGTGTAAGACAGTGAGTTAACAGACAACTGCCATAGGCTTGACATATATTGATCCCTGATTGGATTTCATTAAAATCATCCTTTGTCTTTCTCTGTATGTTCAAAGCTTACCCTTATAATTTCTCAACATCATCAGATTGCCAAACAAAACAGATGGAATCTGTACATTCAACTCCCTTTCCCAAATTGCTCCCCTTGCAATACTCATGCAGGCATACCTAGAAATATACAGCTTCACAATTATACCTTTTCTACATGTCCCTTTATGAGGAGGATATTCTTCCCTTGGATATTAGAATTTTCCTCACAACATTTATGCCTTCCTCAGAATTTTTCTTCTAGATCCTTCTGTCAAGACAGATAATGACATCAATCCATCAGTGGCGTCCCCTACCCTTCTTTGAACTATGGTCATCTTTACCCCTTCTCTTACTGTTAGATTTGAGAATATTATTAAAGTTGTAATTTTTAGTACAAAAATTGATTCGGTGTGATTGATTTAAAGTGTAACTGTCAAGGCAATATTATTGTGCCTTTTGGTAAAATCCTTAGCAGTTAAGGCAGTGTGTTTTCAAAATGTGTGATTAATGTTTTCATTGTCTCTACACAGCACCTGAAGTCATTATGAGCAAATCTTCCATAATGATATATTTGCAACCACTTTTCAAGTGATACATATGTAGACATTATGTATGATTCATACATACATGTGTACTGCAACACAATAAATGTTGCATTGCATCTTTAATTTGAAGGGAAAAATGAAGAGAAGATCAGTAGATACCACTTTCACTTAACAAATAATGTGTCTTGCTTTATCTGTAAAATAATTTAAGTTTTAGCCAGGCTTTTTTGCCAAGCTAAAGTGAATCCTCCCATGCAGGATCTTAATGCTTTAAATTATAACTAGTCAAGAAACCTACTCTAAAGGAATATTAAGTGAATAGATACTAACAATGTCTGGGAAGCTCAGAAAGCAAATATTATAAAAGTTTATTAGCCAATGCATCACATGTAAACAAAATGTAGGATAAAACTGCATAACCTATGGCTGCTTAGTATTTTTTATTTTTTTCATTTCTAGGGGAATTAAAGGAAATGTTAACGTACATTAATCCTAGAATATAATTGAAAGAAGGGATGGTATCTAAAAATGACAATCTGCCTTTTTAATTTAGGATCCCTCATTCTATAGCCTGCAGTTTGCATCCGATGATAAATATCTGTTCTTGTTCCCATATATTTTCTTAATTCCTTTGAGCAGATGATTTTGTATTACACAATATTCTTCTTTGATTTTTCTTAAAACCATGCAAGAGCCAAGTAAGAGAAAAATGCCTGAATAGGAGCTACTTGAGAAGGAAAAAAAGGCCATGAGAAAAAATTCTTCATGTAGAAGCAAAAATGACCTTCTGTGGTGAGTTTCTCTGTTTTTCAAGAGTAATAAGTCTTGGCAGTTGGAACATGCTATTCACCTAAAGGCTGTCAATCATTCTCACTTTGAAAGACAGAATTTCTCTGTTTGACTTATCATATGATCTCACTGATATGAGGAATTCTTAATTGTAGGAAACAAACTGAGGGTTGCTGGAGTGGGGGGTGGGGTGGGAGGGACGGGGTGACTGGGTGATAGACACTGGGAGGGTATGTGCTCTGGTAAGCGCTGTGAATTGTGCAAGACTGTTGAATCTCAGATCTGTACCTCTGAAACAAATAATGCAATATATGTTAAGAAAAAAAAAAGAAGAAGAAGAAGGTAGCGGGAGGGGAAGAATGAAGCGGGAGAAATCGGAGGGGTAGACGAACCATGAGAGACGATGGACTCTGAAAAACAAACAGGGTTCTGGAGGGGAGGGGGGTGGGAGGATGGGTTTGCCTGGTGATGGGTATTAAAGAGGGCACGTTCTGCATGGAGCATTGGGTGTTATATGCAAACAATGAATCATGGAACACTACATCTAAAACTAATGATGTAATGTATGGGGATTAACATAAGAATAAAAAAAAGACAGAATTTATAAATTGTCAACATGTCTTTGAGGTGAGAAACCAGTGCTCATCAAGAGAAAAACTAAAATAAATGCTCAAATAAATTGAAAAGCAGAATGTTGCCTGGCCACCCGATCTTAAGCACATGTATTTTTTTTTTTCTTAAGCACATATTACACATAATCTCCGGTTCCCATGTTATAACAATGGCCATATGTGTGATATGGATGACAAACTGCATGGCTATTACTGTGCGTTTCAAGCAGAACATAGTCTGGAGATCAATGGCTTGAGTTTGTTTTCTTTTTTTTTTTTTCCTGCATTCTACATAAAGTAAACTATTTGTCATTGAGCAACTCCCATAAATACAACTCTAATACCAAAACTGCTGACAGCCTTGTAGGCGATTTCAGTAGCGGAAGCCAGGACTGAACACAGTGAACTGCATTAGAGTTGGTCCCTGGAGAGCAGAATTGAACTTCATTGGCAAGAGCCCTGTAAGAGTTCCATTTGACTCCTCATTAAACCTCTCCTAGGCATTACAGCTCTTTTCTGTGGCTGCTACTACTTCTCTTTCCATACAAGAGATAGATGTGAACACACAGGTATTGGTACATTTTCACATGTTTAAGAAAAGATGGATTGTCTTAACAAAAACCAAAAACTGAGCCTCTTGCAGATTTTTACAAAGATCTTCCAGTCTCTTGTTCATTAACGGCTTTATTATTATTTCCCAAAGCAGTAGAGAGCTCTGTTTCAATTTGTGCAAATTCATTTTTTAACGCCTGCAGATTCTGTGTTGTCCATTTATCTTTTCTCCAGGGAAAGCAGCAGTAGGGGTAAAATGGTGATAATGATCTCTGTCTTCTTTACCTCACAGTATTGTCGGGATAATGAAATCAGAACAAACATTTTGAAAGGATTGGTGAAACACACATTACTATTTGTACTGTACGTTGCCCATGACCATTCTCGCTGCTTTGTATTCTTGAAAACAGCTCAAGATTTACCATACTTTGGCAGTACCCACTGGAAAACTAGTCGATAGTTAGAAGAGACACAGGGCGTGCCCTATGGATTGAAAACCCCACACTGCTGATGATCTAGCTTTCACATTCTTCTTGGGAGCCTCTTCTAGGAAGATTCCCAAGAATGTTACTGTTTTAAGTACAATAAAAACAAATGAAACTCCTTTTTTGTTTTTGTTTTTTTTCAGCAGCAGCTAAGTAAAATACTTTTCTCTGGAGAGAAAATCTGTGGTTATGAAATGATACTGTCAATCTTCAGGCCATCTAATCACGGTGTTACTTAATGGAATATTAATAATGCTAATCACAAATACTTTAATGGGGAATGTTTTACTGGTTACTCTTCACTGTTATTGTTCCCCAGAAGTGGTCCATATGTACCCATGTGTGAGGGCATTAAAGGCCAAGCAAATTGTGGTATAAATGATGAGGAAAAAATAGAAAAACAATATAGCAAATATGATTATATACAAATGTACATCACTATGAAAGTTCCTTTTGCACCTACAGGATGACTGTATGATCAGCAGAATTGCTTTCTATTGCCCCACATACATCAGCCAAGCCTATATCTATGTATCCACACACACACATACTTGTACACACACATATAAAGTTCTTACAGATATAAGCAAACCACAACATGGACACTTTAAAATCAAAATCGATTCAAAAGAGGAGTCATTAGCAACTTGTATGATTTTGCCACTGGTCTAAACATATCTTTAGTTCTAGACATTAAATCACTTTAGTGTCACTTTCAAGAGTGTGTGGGAATAGAATGTTGCTTTCAGGAGCTTCAAACTAAAAGGAAAACTATCAAAACAAAACTCCTGTAAGTTCAGTCCCAAAGATAAAATTTTCAGGTAGCCCATGAGTCTGACCCAGAGGGAGGGAAAAGCAGCTAATATTTTCCCAAAAGAAAGAAAAGGCCCAGGCCAACAAAGAGAAGGCATAAAGGCACTAAAAGTGAGCGCATGAGGGGAAAGAACATGACAACAAAAGATGCTTCTAAAGGAAGACACCAAAGACAGTATTTTCACATAAATTCAGACCATTATTTTTTATTTATGTCTATGAGCATTTAGTACACATACATACACATGTAAATATATTCAATCTAAACCTTTCTTAGACACATATACCTACCAACCAAGTGATTCCTGTTTGGTCATTTAGTTATCTAGCCAAAGGTTGAGTAAACATAGCCCCGTGTCCTTTTTCATGCCACTACTCCCTAACTGTGGGCCTGAGACAAACTCCTACATTCATAACCAAGGTCACCTTGCCTGTCTCCTGGTGCCCAAGCATGTCTCAAAGACAAATAGGAAGTTCCATTATTGACAAGGTGCAGCAAGGGTTATTTACATAATAATGAGTGATTTATATTTATTTTTTTAAAGATTTTATTTATTTATTTGACAGAGAGAGAGAGAGCACAAGCAGGGGGAACTGCAGACAGAGGGAGAGGGAGAAGCAGGCTCCCCACTGAGCAGAGAGCCTGATGTGGGGATGTGGGGATCCATCCCACCACCCTGGGATCATGACCTGAGCAGAAGGTAGATGCTTAATCTACTGAGCCACCCAGGCACCCCACAGTGATTCATATTTGAATAGAGTACTCCATAGTTTATTTTGAAAGACATCTTCCAAAAGCTACACATAACAACCAAAGGGACATAAATAGTTTGAAAATACACAGGTAGGAATTAGTTGCCTGAGCTTCTAAAAAGTCACGGATTAGTTACTCAGGAATAATTCACACTTGTTAAAAAGCATATGGGTGAAGGGGGTCAAAAGTTACAAATTTTCAGTTACAAAGGAAATAAGTCAGGGGATGCAATACACAGGATAGTGACTGTAGTTAATATTGTATATTTGAAAGTTGCTAAAAGAGTAATCTTACTTCCCATCACAAGAAAAAACGTAACTATGTGTGATGATGGATGTTAACTAGAATTGTTTTGGTGATCGTTTCACAATACATACAAATATTGAATCATTATGTTGTGCATCTGAAACTAATATAATGCTATATGTCAATTATATCTCAACAAAAAGATAGTTCAGGAGGGTCCTATTTATCCTTCACCTAGCTTTCTCCAAAGGTAGCATTTTATATAATTATAGTATGTATAAAAACCGGGAAACTGACATTGGTAGAGTTCACACACCTTATTCAAATTTTACCAGTTTTTCTTTTAAGATTTTATTTCTTTCTTTGAGATAGAGAGTGAGAGTGAGAGAGAGAGAGCATCAGTGGGAGGAAGGGGCAGAGGGAGAGGGAGAAGCAGCTCTCCACTGAGCAAGGAGCCTGATCCGCGGCTGCATTCCGGGACCCTGGGATCATAACCTGAGCCGAAGGCAGACACTTAACTGACTGAGCCACCCAGGCGCCCCCAAATTTCACCAGTTTTATAGACATTTGTATGTGTGGGCTCTGGCGCAAGTGAACCCCTCCTGCGTTTCTATGCAGTTTTATCATCTAGGCAGATTTGTGTAACCACCACCACCATCAAGATAGGGAACTGTTTCATCACCACAAAGAGTCCTACTATTACCTTTCTTTAATTACATGCCTCGTCCCCGCCCCCGCCCCCATCCATTGCTGGTGAGAATGTAAAATAGTATAACCACTCTGGAAAGGCTCAACAGTTTCTTTAATAATTACACATTTTTTAAAGTATGTTTATAAATATATGTACTATATTGTGATCCCCCCTCCTCGACTTCTACATTCTGCTTCAGGCAACCTGACAGACTTTGGTATCAAAAGACAGCCCTTGAAATTAGTAAGAGCTGATTTCAAATGTAAAGTGTATATAATTGTACTATTTCCTCCGGGTAGGAGTGGGATGGAGAGAATGGAATCCTACCCGTCAAACACACATGCATGAACCACGCACTCCATCACTACAATCACAACCGCCAGTTCCCTCCAAGTGTTTCTGTACTTTTATAACAGCAACTGAGAGCAGATGTAGGAAGATTGAGAAGAGACTGGGATCCGGTTCCCCAAGTTGCTCAAGAAGAGTCAGTGAAACCCCCGCACAACTCCTGAGTCCCAGAGACAGTGGAAAGGGTCGGGGCGGAGCCTGGAGTGGGGGCTGTCCAGAGATAACAGGCTGCAGGCGGACCCTGGTGGGAGGGCTGGGAGGCTGCTGTCACTTTATGAGTCCGCGGCGCAGAGTGAGAGTCTCCTGCGGCCGGAGGACCGCGGCGGGCTGGGCGCAGGGCATCCGCCTCTCGCTCACCACGCGGACCCCGCGTCTCCACCGGCAGCCTCGTTGGCGGCGGCCGCAGAGCCTCGCCCACTCCGATCCCCACCCTCTCCATCCTTAGCTGTTAAAGAACTGCAGCGCCTGGCACGTTCCGGGAGGACCCCCGGCGCAGAAGAGGAAAGGGAGCCGGCGCAAGGAGACTGGAAAGGCAGCATGCGCCCCCCGGGAGCAGCCTCGGCGCCCACGGTCTGAGGCGGGAGCCTCAGTTCGCCATTGTGAGCCGCCGCCGGGGGAACTCGCAAGCGCCGCGGTCCCCCCGGGCCCCTTCTGCACCGTGATGGGGCACCTGCCCACGAGATCCCGCGGCGGCCGCCGCTTCCTGTCTCTGCTCTGGCTCTTTGTGCTGCTCAAGGTAGGGGAGCGTCCCCCTCCCTCCGCCTCGCGCCCGGGCGGTCCTGCCCGCGTCCGCGCTCCGACGCCCGGGCTTTGCCGCGGGGGAGCGGCGCGCCCCGGGGCGCGATGGCCCGGCGGCTGGAAGCGCCCGCTGTGCAGCCTGGGTGCAAGCTTTGTTGTCCTTGCGTGTGCGTGTTCCCGGAGGTTTTGAGGGATGGGGTGGAAGAACAGGGAAGTTTTCTCTCTCCAGCTTTCACCCTTTGTGCTCTTTTACCACCGCTGGTATCCGCATCAAAGGTGGGCTTGTTAATTAGTGTTTCACCAGGCAAAATGAGGTCACTTTTCCTTCTGGTCACTGCTGCACCCCAATGCTGCTCAACCTTACCGCTCTCTCCCCAACGGTGTGTACGGCTGCTTTGTCTTAATTTACTTTCTCCTGGAATTGTACACCTGGGGCTGAGCTCCCTGTCCTCAAAAAGACTGCCGGGGTGGTCGTGAGCATGGTTTTCTTTGAATAAGGAGTGTCAGCTTGAGCCTGGAGAGGACTCTTCTCCCCAAGTCTTCATCTTCAACCTGATAATTCTTTTCACAAAGTCTTTAGACTTTCCCCCACGTATTTACAAAGGCTGGTACCTCTAAATTTAAATGACAGAAAAAATCTATAAAATTAACTTTTTTGAGTTTTCTTTGGATTATGCTGCTTTAGGCTGTTATTTTTGAGAAAAATGAAAGGGAAGGGGCTGCTTTTTTTTTTTTTTAATCCTAGTTTGACAACTATACTGCACATAAAATCTTTAAAACAAATTTCAGCTAGATGTTTGCTTGGAAAGTAGTGTGAAGTTGTGAGGTAATTGTCTACCTCTTGTGTCTTCAGAGTGTCTAGTTTTGTCGTAGTCCTCCCTTTCCTGGCAAAGTAGTGTGTCCACAGGTGACTGGGAGCTATCCTTTCAGCACCACCATGCTACCTACCTTAGAAATGGACGAAACATTAATGGATGCAAATGTTTCCTTACCAAAGCGTCACTTTTTGCTTACATGCACCATTAATTATGAATGCTTGACAAGGAAGTAGTGGAACAGGACCAATGGATTGGAAACAGCATCAATTTTAAATATTCCATATTTTTATTTATCTTAATGGAAAATAGGAAAAATAGTTTCAAGGAGAAAGAGCAACAGAACGAATAAATAAAATTCTAAATTATATTTCCTATGTTTTTACATTTTTCTTAAGTTGCTAATAATAATTTTATTTAAAATCTGGTAAATAACAAGCTTGGTCATGTGTTTTTATTATAGGAGATTGCTCTTTTAGCACACATCATAATTATATTAGACTTATTTAAATTTTCTATTAATTTTTCTAATTGTTAAATTCTGTCATAATTATTATGTCTATGCAACACTTGTCATGAATCCAAAGTGGGAAATTGCATCACCACACATTTTTCTAAGTAACAGCTAAGACTTACATGTATGACATCCGATCCAAACCCAACGTTTGGCACAACTGCAGGTTTTCTTTTGAATTCTTCATAATGAGTGAGAATTTCAGAAATGGTCAAATAATGGGTTTGAGAGTGGGAGTAGAGTGCTGCAATTAAAATGTAAAAACTGTGGCAAAACTTCTAATGAAAACTTGATTTAGATGTGAGAAAATGCAGTCAATGTTGGCATAACGGTATTCTCAGTGACTGTAAGAGAGGTTCACCCTGTTCCACACAATAGGTGTATTTTTGCACATTTGCAGATTGGTGTCAATTATGGTTAACTGCATCACATAGTAAATACATTGATAAGGCTTGTCATTTAAATAAATATTGTAATGGGACAACTAATTTTGTAGAGCAAGTCATTACCCTTTATTTTATGTAAGTGCAGAGTTTGTGTTACCAGGATGTAAAGTATATCAGAGGAAAAAAATATATGTATATTTACTGAATACCCACCATGCGCCAGTCAGTCTTCCAGATATTTCACATATGCTATTTCATTAATCTTATTTTGTTACAGTTGGGAAGCAATATTCAAAGCATTAAATTGGGCACAAAGGATAAGGCATTTACATTTGGGAGTAGTATATTACATGATAAGTTTGGTACATCATATAATCTCTTTCTAATTTGGAAATACATTTGCATTCAAGGTCCTGAATAAATGTCAGTATAGTAGACCTGGAAACAGTTCCATTATTAAATAGCACATTGTTGATTGAATCTCAGTGATAAGATCTGTGTGCTGAGTCAGAAACAATTTATCCAACCTCCCAAAAATCACCGTGGCTCACATTATGTCAACAAAGCTTTCACTACTCCATTTGAAATATCTTCTGTATAAGAGTGAAAATTCCTCAGAGCCATAAAGTTAGAGAAACCGAAATGGGAGGCTTGATTTATAGTTTTATCTTTTCCACAAATCAGGAGCTAGCAGCTAGGTATAAGTGATGGGAAAGTCTGAAAATTTGAATCTGTATGATTGGCTATAACCAATTTCATTGAGATAGTGTAAATGTGCCTGGACGTGGAAGCCTTTGTGCATCATTCCTTATCCATAGCTAAGTGATAGGAACATTTAATCAAGCATCTCAGATTGTCTAAGTCATCCACTGTAGGTTATGAGGCTAATATCTGCATAAGCACAATGCTGATTATGAAATTTTGGAATTTCATAATCCATATTGATGGCATATATAAAAATAAAAAACAAAAGTGGAACTCTATTATCAAGTATCCTGGGAGCCTACCAATCTGAAATTCTTCTACCCACATATGAATGTAAATGGAGTATTTATCTGATGAGTCTCCCTCTTGTGTATCTTCCCAGCATTCCCAGTGAAAACAATGTAATTTCTCTTACCTATCCTATCTTTACTAAACCTCTTCCTGAAAATTGCTTCCTGTATCAGTTCACTCAATATCAGTATTTGGTCAACTAAGATGCAAATTGTAGAATATGACATCATAGGAATTTCAATTCTGCCTTCCCTGAAATGGTGCTCATTAGTAGTCAAGTGGAATGTTTCCTTAAACTCATAGTCTTGGCATGAATCCTTCTTTCTTTCCTTAACCTCCTCTCTATATTTTCTTCCGGGTCTGCTCTTACCTGATATGTAATCAAAGAACATTAAATTTGAAAGAGGCCTTAATTATATTATCTGAAAAGATGTTTATGTTTAATTTTATAAAGCATGAGTGTTATGATGTTGGCCATAGTACTAGTTAGGAGAAATATCCACTCTCCAAGGTCTGTCTGCCTTTCTCCACTTCCCTGTCTCTCCCTCCTTCTGCCTCTCCTTCTCCTTCTCTCCCACCCTTTTCTCTTTCTCACACACACACACACACACACACACACACACACACACAAGAAGTTTCACTTCCACGTGGAGGTTTCATTCACATTTTATATTATACAATATTGGCCGACGAACCATAATCTTTTCATCTTTCTGGAGCAGCCTAACCCACCCTGCTCTCAATGAAGTTTGCTGTCATTAACTCCTCTGTCAACTGACTCCTTTGATAAATGTTGTTTCCAACCTTTTATTTTTACCTTATCTTCTTTTGTTTTTTTAGTGCTAACCTTTTCAAGAAACCCTTTCACATATGACATCCCCAGTAAGCTGAAGAATGTTCACTGGGCTGGGCTTCTACTGGGGATTGGGTAATAATCTTCCACTATATGCGTGTTTACCTTTGTTCTTTGTTGTGTGAAAGATTGTTGTTATATTAAAGAATAAAAAATTCACGCCTTACCTCTGCCTTATTTTGGTCCATAAGAAAATACACATCTATATGGATAAGTAATTAAAAATGACATAAGAGTTGTATTTTATTTTTAAATGTAGCACTATTTCTGGCATCTAAATAACCAACTTAAAGGTATTTAAACTCATAAGTACATTGACTCCTGAGCTTTATCAATATAATTCCAACTTAAGTCTTGAGGGTTTGCAAAGGCCCTTTGGTGTTGGATACAGGGTGCAGTTATTTAGACCATTGTGATTGGTAGCAGTGTGGCACAATAAAGGGTTAAGAGGAATGACCACAGATATTTTTTTCTCATTTTCTTCCCAGTTTAATACCTTCAGGTGCACAGTTCTAGTGCTGTTGCATTTCCACAAGTATAGCCCCACTGCAATGATGAGCTTTACTAGAAAGCACCTAGTATGCTCATTTTATTACTCCAAATATATTTATTTTTGAAATAAAGGAAAGTATATTGTAATTTTTTGTCTTCCACTGTGCTTAGGATGTGGAATTAGGCAAATAGTAGAAGCTTCATAAACAGAATTGAAATTTGTGGCATTATACAGTTTCTGACTGAGAGGTGTTAAATACCATAATATTGACTTGTGAGCACATCTTTAGGGAAAGCATGAGAAAATTATCATTATGTGAATTAAATTATTATAATTACAATGCAATCATTACACTAAAAAACAATAAAATGTTACCAGTTCTCTATATTAAGAACTTATTAAAATTATAAATCAAAATACCGATGTGGCTTTTTTCCAAAAATGTAGCACTCTTGGTTGCTCATTTATTCACCAGTGTTACCTCAGCTGCTATGTGCTATCATCAATGAAATAATAGGGGAAATAGCTTTCATTACCTCTATATGTGACCCGCAACTTCAGCCAACACCCAGCTATGTAGGTCACGTTCTTGCTTCCTCTTCCATATCATCATTCTTCTGTGACCACTACCAACTACAACTGACAAAGATTTCTGCATGCTTCTAACAGAAATCCCTCTACTTTTTGCCATAACTTTGCCTTGAGAGATGAAGCCTTTTCTATACCCTAGTCTTGGTTCTATCTATGGTAGTGTTTAATCCAGGAGCATAACTCAAAGCCCTAAAGAACTCTTCTATGATGGCCTCAAAGGCCCATTGGTATCAGCTCTTTCTGCTTAAATAAATATGCGAGAGCCTTCTTTGTGCACTTATGCCCTTAATTTGAGGAGCCAAAACAAGGTTAATATGGCACAAGTAGAATGAGCAAGAGGGTGAATGGGGTGGGATGAAGCTAAAGACAGAATACAAAGACTTGTATCTACTTTTCTCCTGGTTGGCTCCAATAGGTTCTGTACCTTTTCTACCAGCTATTCAGAACGATATATAAATAACCTTATGAAGCACGTTTCATGTAATCTACAATCACTAATTATTCCTAATTAGTAAGTTTGTCCCTTCACAAGCTTGTCCTAGATCTCCAGAGTGCGGATCCTTAGTTGTTTTTTTTTCCCCTCTGAACATGGTGCTTTCCAATTTATTTCTATAAGTACGACCATATCTTATCCCTGTGTCAGAAAATCATTCTCAACTCTTTCATTTAGAATTTCATTGTCCAATGAAAGATGTCTACTTTCCTAGACATTCCAGTTACCTAAAAGGCCAACTCCTTTTACTTCTGAATATATTAAAACCACCAAACAAACAGGATATTTGAAACAAGGTTATAGTGATTTTGTGATAAGAAAGGTTTGTCCTTTTCTTTTTGTCAGGAAATTGAGATGAAAGAGGGGAAAATGATAAAAGCTTGGGAAAATACTTCAGAAACCAGAATTGGAAACAGGACTCTGAGTTTGAGAATTGTATTACAAATTATAAATATGCATAATTTCTGTAAGAAAATGAATATAGGGAAAATTAGGGAATCAAATGAAAAAAGTTTGAGGAAAACAATTGTATTGCCATCCTTCTATTTATATGCAAATAAATGTTTCATTATTGAATACTCTTCCTTTATTTTGTTTCCCACTCTTCCTGAATAGGAATGCTATGCAACTCATTTTTCTAACAAAACTGTTCCTGTCATAAAGTGAATTAAACGAAATGAATCTGGTAATTTTTGTACCCTTACCAGCAAATAAAAAGAATTTCTCTACAGTGCGGGGGTCCAAAATCAGAATTGTATTTTGTAATACTAACGTATATGTGATTTAAATGATGAATGTTTCCCTTTTTCTGTATCATCTTATTTAACTGTTTTTCAGATAGCTGAGACTTTGTTTTGTTTTTTCCTCTTCTGCCTGCCTTCTTTTTATAGTAGATTATTTATGTGTGAGAAATTATCATGGGTCTAACAGGCCCTTAATCCTGTTCCTTCATCATGGCCCTCCAATTGACTAAGTGAAATGCAGAGAAATTTCTGTCCCTTGTTCCTTTTGCCCTTAACCCATATCAGAGACTATCTATAGCCCTGTGTGCTGATTTAGATTGTGATTCCCTCTTGGTTCCTCCCACAGGAGCTTGTGATTGGCATGTACAAACCAGATGTTGGATAATTCCAAAGAATCTGTAGTGCCCTTTGCATATTTGGTCTGATCTGAGGTCTGGTTTCTAATGTCTTCTACCTTACTTTCCAAGGCAGAATTCTATTTTAATTAACTCTAGCATTACTACCTTGTGATCCTGGCTTTACCTTCTGGTTAATCTCTCCCTATCATTTAGATTCCTTGAAAGAGCATCCTATAAACCTTTTTGGCTGACCAGTCTTTCCCCAAGGCCAGAATGGTCACATTGAGAGTTACTTTTCTTCTTCAATACTTCTTCTTATCTGTCTTTCAGATTTCAGGATAATGATTTGCTGTCTAATTCCATTCAGTTAATCAAACATCAATTGAATATCTATTGTGTGCCAGGAATTGTACTAGATGTTGTAGGTACAGGAATGGGTAACAGTCAGTTGAATCCTCACAAAGACACAGTGGGAAAATAGACATAGAAGAAGTCATTAAAATGTAGTGAGGTTTTGTTTGTTTGTTTAATAGAGGAAACCATGGTAATATGTTAGAGGAGAGACTATATCTCATGGTCTGGGAGATGATTTCTTAAAAGATGACCTGAGCTTAGCCTGAGTTAGGTTAAGAAATATGGACACAAAGAGAAAACTGCATGAACAAAGGCCCAATGTTGTGAAAAGCAGGGTAGTGTTTAGAAAAATACAAGTGTGTACAAAAGGAAAGGGAGTGGTAGATGCCAGATCAGGGAGACTCCTATATGCTGTGCCCAAAAGTAGGATCTTTATTTTCTAGGTGAAGAGGATCATTGAAGTGTTAGCCAACTCTCAGCGGAGTAAGACTTGCATTTCAGAGAGAGCTTTTGGCTGTAAGAAAAGTTAACCTGAAGGTAGAGCAGGCCTGGAAGCAGTTCAGCTAAGAGGTGATTATAATGGTCCGATTAAGAGATGACAAATGTTGATCCTAGGGTGTTGGGAAAGGACACTAAAATAAGAGAAACAATGTTAAAAAAACAGTGAAATTGACAAGACTGGCTAGATGTGGGGAGCTGGGGAGAAGGTAATTTTCATGCTAATTTCTAAATAACTTGAGACCTTTGTCTGACATGTTGCAGTTTTAACAATGTGTCCTGGACAGTGTCCATTCTCCTCCAGCTCAGCTTACCCCCTTCGCCATCATGCTT
Source organism: Neomonachus schauinslandi (assembly GCF_002201575.2). Taxonomy (NCBI): domain Eukaryota; kingdom Metazoa; phylum Chordata; class Mammalia; order Carnivora; family Phocidae; genus Neomonachus; species Neomonachus schauinslandi. The sequence goes on along the minus strand of NC_058407.1, from coordinate 89,543,303 downwards.
AGTACTATTATTCCTGCTCCACACCTTTAGTTAACAGTCCCTTGATTAAACTATCTATGATTTCCCCTTGAGTGTCCTACTGGGACCTTGACTGATAATAGGACATGATGAATTTAGCAGAAAACCTCTTGAATTTGAAGTGCCAAACAAAACAAAACAAAACAAAACACACAAGTACTTATTAGATATGAGTCTGACGTCCAGAAGAGATGGCAGGTCTGGAGATGTGAATGGGGATGTCCCAGCAGAGAGCAAGATAGAGAAGGGCAGTGGGCCACGATGGGCCTTGAGGAGAACTAACATTTAATAAGGAACCTAAGAAGATGAAGAAGAAACAGCCAGAGAGGTACAAGAGGAAAGCAGAATCAAGAAAATCCCGGGTCTAGGAAATTACAAGTGGGAAGGATTGGCTAACAGCATCAAATGTGACAGAAAGATCCTATAAGCTAAGATCTGGAAAATATCTTTGGACAGGAAAATCGGTAGGCTCTTGGTCTCTGTGGAGCTTGGGAGGAGCTGAGGACTAGAGAACTGGCCACTGATTTGTCAAGAGCATAGGCTTCAGGTCAGAGAGACCGGATTTCAATCTTACCAACAAGCAGGATGTGGAGAAAGTTGTTTCACTTGTGTGGGGGCCCCTTTGGCAATCTGTTGTATTTATCTCAGAGGATAATTGTCAGGCAGGAATGAGTGAGATAATGACCATGAAGGACTTTAAACCGTGCCTAGAATACAATAAGCACTCAATAAGTTTTATGTAGAAAAATTAAAAAAGAAGCAAGCAATAGGATGGTAAAAATAGCTAAAGCAAAGTCAAAGAGGTAGAACAATAAAAATGTGTCTAGAGCAGCATCTTCCAAACTATGCTTCATGGAACATGAGAGACTTGCATAAACACTTCTGTGGTAACATGAATTTGGGAAATAATCTATTTAATTTTGTTTAAACTACTATTCATTCATTGATTATTATTTTTTTGTACCGGGACCTCTCAGAACCCCCATTATGTTAATATGCATTGTGTTTTCCAGAAGGGAGATCTAGCATTTCCCAAGTTTGATTGTAGAATTCATTTTCTAAAAATAATTCATGGGAATAGTGATTATGCTCTAAGAAACAGTATCTATGCTTGTACACTAGACAGTTCCTTTTTTTCCTTTATCACTCTTTTTTTAAATGAGGAATGTAACCTTAGGGATAAGAAAAACGCAGCAGCAAGAGCAGTTATAATTTAAATCTCCGAATCAGAAGAATTTGCATGAAGGAAAGCAACCATTCCCAACTTTCTTATCAGGGACTGATGTTTAAGAAACTCTGTCAGAAGAAAAAAATGTACATATTCTCATTTTATGGATTATGCTAACTCTAGCTTTGGTAACTGTGTATACAAAAGGGTTCTTTGGCTTTGGGCTATTACAAAATGGACAATTCATTTTAACCATATTGTCCAGTGTAATTATCTTAATATGTAACTTGAGAGAACAATGTTTCGTTCAGTATTGTCTTTACTATTACTGCCAATTGGTTATAAATGGTGGAACCATCAGCTGAGAGGCGGCTGTTGCGCTTCTAGACATCCGTTTCATTGTTTAGTTGGTTTGGCTTGGAGATGAGCTCTTTCTGGTTGTAGCTTTCACACATGACTCCTGTCTCATGTCACGTTAGTCGAGCACTATGTCGTGACTGTTCCTGCTTTCTTGCATGTTCTGAGTAACTGCTTGCCAACAGACCTGGGAGGTGATAAAGATAAAATGTGAGAAGTTTGTCATCCCTCTGTCCCGCCCTCAGCTGTCCATCATACCACTTTAAGCAGTCTATCCCAGTCCACATTTTCTGCCTGTTACCCTCTCTTCTCTTTCGTGGCCACGATAGCCAGTTGGGTGGAAGGCAGCTCTCATTCTTCCCAGTAGGATCCCATGAGGAACCATGCATGATAAGGTTTTGAGAGTGCTAGCATGAGAAAAATGCATGGTACATAACAAGCATTTTATAAATGCAGATTTTTATTTTATTTTATTCCAATCTCTGTTCAAAGGATATTCCCTCAACATGTCTTTCATGAACAACCAATCTAGAACTCTCCAATCAGGGGCCTCTGGGTGGCTCAGTTGGCTAAGCGCCAGACTCTTGATCTCAGCTCAGGTCTTGATCTCAGGGTCATGAGTTCAAGCCCCGTGTTGGGCTCCATGCTTGGTGTGGGGCCTACTTAAAAAAAAAAAAGTATCCCTAAAATTTTACCACTTTTACCCAGGTTTATTTTCTTCAGAGAATGTATCACTCACCATGTGATATTGTACTAGGTCTTTATAATGACTTGCTTCTCCACTGGAAGGCTTGTAGTTGTCATAACACAGCAAGGACTTGATCCATTGTGTTCATGCTCTATCCCCAGCTGCTAGAAGAGCACCTGGACCACGGTAGATGTGCAGTAAATACTTGTTGAAAAAATGAATGAGTATTGAATGAGTAAATGGGGTGAGAAAGGTCAAGTAGAAGTTATGGGACAGACTCAAGAGCAAGAGTAGGATGCAAGCATACCAGGGCAGGGAAGGTTGCTGCTGCACAGCGAGATGAAGTAAGAGGGAGAGTCTGTCAGGCGGGTGGTGCTGAGTGGGGCTTGGGAGGGAAGGGAATCGGAATGAAAAATGGTCTGGAAACGTTGTTTTGTTGATCTTGTGGAGGAAGCAAAGGCTTTATTATAAGTGAAAATGAACTCTTTTAGACACCAAGATAAGGTTCCTCACATATTTTTTTCTTGCTATTTTATTAGGTCAGAATAAACTATAAAGGACAAAAGATGTGTGTGGCCAAGCAACAGATGGGTTCTCTTGTGTGATGAATTCTCATCTGTCATAAAGTAAAACCTCGGATTTTTTGATCACTTATTCTCTATCTTATTCACTATGTGTATAATACACTTTAACTTCTGAAACAAAGTGGCTTCTGAGTTCTTAAAATCTGAAGGTGTGCTCTCTTGGTTTTACAATTTGAAAATATCAAAATGAAAAGAATTTTATAAGCAATGTTTTTCCTCATTTTTCTCTCACCATGCATGTTGATGTACTCAGATTGGCTCTCGACCTCTAAACTCATTTTTAGAAATTCACATAACTAACTGAAGCTAGATGATAAATTATTGCTTTTCTATAATACTTAGAACTTTATTTTCTTTACTCCTAAAAATGATATTTTTAAATGCATATGAGTACTTCAAAAATTCTTTTAATGGATTTTAGAAAATGGATGTCCTTTTCTGTATAAGGTCCCAACAGATAATTTTATACAGAAATGAATGGTAATTTTCATACTCAGTTGAAGTATTAGATAATAAATATTTCATTATCTGGGGGCACCTGGGTGGCTCAGTTGGTTAAACATCTGACTTAAGCTCAGGTCATGATCTCAGGATGGTGAGATTGAGCACCTCCCCACTCCTTGGCCTCACACTCAGCTGGGAGTCTGCTTCTCCCTCTCCCTCTCCCCCTCCCCCCACTTGTGCTCCTGCGCTCTCTCTTTCAAAGAAATAAATAAAATCTTTAATAAAAATAAATAAATATTTCACTGTCCAAATATGGACAGTTAAATGGGCTGATTAATTAAATTAGTGTTGCATTCATTAAAATGTTAGTATATATATATATACCAAAAACCTGGATTGTCAAGATTTTCAAATGACAAAAATACAAAAGTATGATTAAAACAAATGCTCTTACTTATGTAAATCAGTATTTCACTAGAGAATTGAAAGGTATTACATCAGCTTATAATACACCAATCTATATCTGTAGTCTACTACTGTGCTGGTAAAGTGTGGAAGTTTGGGTTAGTTGTAATTTTTTTCTATTACTTTAATTTTGGTTTTGTTCGTCAATTAATTAATATCCTCAATAACTGAAAATAAAAGTAAATTGTGATCAGATATTGATATATCACATACACAGGTATTAATCACAATTCTGTGATTAATCAATTATTTTCCTTAAGTATAATAATCTGCTTTTTTAAAAATATCAAACCAAGGTTTCTGGAAATCTTCAAGAACTCAAAGGAGTCTCTTTCTCTCTCTGAGTAGCTGCATCAGAATTAGACTAATTAGACTACATCATCCTTTCCCTTAGATAAATCAGGAATTTCTTACTTAAGTCAAGTTGGTAGCCCATAAAATAGACATCCTAGTGATATTGCTGTGGCGTTTCTATTTACTTTGACATTGTGTTGAAAACTAAAGTGTAATCATAAAACGGGAGTATTCTTGCCAAATACCACAAAGTAAAAGCATCATACTTATAGTAAGTGCCAACACCATTACCATAAGAAATGCCTTATTACTTGATGTACTTAAATTTCCTAGATTTTATCTAGGAAGAAAAAGAGGCTTCTTAACTTTCTGAAGAAGTTGATTAATAAGGTGAATAATAAAAAGCCAAGGGAATTGTATATTGTCTATAATGTATTATTAAACAGTGAGTCATGTGGTCCTCCCTTAAAGGATTATAGAAAAATCCTTTACATACATATGAAATGTATCAGTACAATAGAGTTATTTACATATAGATATAATTAAGGAATGGGGCCAGGTTCATTTTTTTCATCATCACTGAGAAATTCCTCTACAGTCTCCCCTCGCTAATTTATACTTTTTACTTAGGCTCTCGGAAATGACGATGGGCCTCACTCAAAATGGTTAGGTACTTGGAATTTGTAATATGGAAATTCTGGTGTTGTCAAAACTGTGTTAAAATGATTGCAAGGGCTTAGAATGAAGTATTATGGACTTAATCCTAAAAACAGCTTATCGGTTGCTTCTTTTTAATTAGCTGAAACTGTTAAATCTGCTAAAAATCAGCGTTCTTTAGAGGTGCTCCACATTGCTTCCTTGGATTCATTTTTTTGCATTTTTGCAACTAACAAAAGACAGCTGTATCTTCAAGTCCCTTTTCATCTGACTGATGCACCATCTTCTTCTTTCTTTATTTTTTTGACGGCTAATTGGGAACCTAATGAGAATCTTTCTATTGAGATTCTTGTTGCTGTGCCGAGGCCTTCAATTAGCCTTTTACTCCGTGGCTTCTGGAGGCTCTAAAGAAGGGAGTTCTTAATTTGAAATCTCTAAGTAAGTCTGAATCAGGTGTGCATCGCCATACACAAGAATTTTATAAGAATGGATTAAGAATTCTAAAACTAATACATGTTCACTGAGGAAACTGTGTCAAATGCAACAGGCAGAAAAAGAGGAAAGCAGTCATTCCGACACATTCTATTCCAAAATAACCACCATCTGGGAATGTATCATTCCAATTTTTTTCCCATGTCTGTGTATCTGAGTCTGTAAAAAAAAAAGTATCAAATTATCCTACTATTTTAGCATACTCTTTTCACTGAAATGTATTATGATAATTTTTTTCAAGCGTGTTCAGTCCTCTGCAATTTAGGACGTTAGGCCAGACGTCTTTGGGTGAATTGTATTCAACTCCCGATTGTATTTGCATCAGTCAAGGGTGTAGATGATTATACATGTTGATTATGACCACAAAGTGTTGGGGATCATCACTTATATGTATGTCTTTCACTAGTGTGACTACTTAGGAATTAATCACATAGAGGCGTGCCTGGGTGGTGCAGTCCATTAAGTGTCTTGACTCTTGGTTTCAGCTCAGGTCGTGATCTCGGGGTCTTGAGATTGAGCCTGGCGTGGGGCTCCATGCTCAGCGCGGAGTCTGCTTGAGATTCTCTCTCATCCTCTCCCTCTGCCCCTCCCCCCCCATGCTCTCTCACAAATAAATAAATAAATCTTAAAAAAAAGAATTAATCACATAGAAAAACTTCAGATGCTATATTTATTACCCATTTCTCCATAGCTAAATACCACGCATAAAAAATTTAAGAATATAGGCTTTCTAGTCAAAAAGATGTAGAATTTCTGATCTTTTCACAGCAGACACAAATTACAGTGGCTGCCCAGGTCACCAAGTCCTTCCGTGGCCAAGTCTGCCACCTTCCTCACCATCTACCCTCCTTAGAGGAAACCTCTTTCTGATTCATGTGTTCTGAAAGGTGATACCATCTTCCTACTGGGCCTCAATGCCCTGGACAGAGTGATCAGTCAAGAGGGTGAACACATGACCTAAGATAGGCCCATTTGGGGGTTGTGCCTCACTGATCATCATCTTTGGGATTGGCATTGACCTAAGCCAAACCTATCAGAAGCTATCCCTGCAAGTATTTTCGAACTGGCAATGGTGGGGAAGAGTCCTCTCCTCTCAGTCGTGGAGCTATGACAGGAGCTAAGACGCACAGAGCTAAGACATGAGTTTGGAAACTGTCCCCAACCATAAAACTGACTCACAAGAAGACCCGTTGTTGTTGTTGTTGTTGTTGTTGTTGTTTTTAACAGTGTAGTTTCTTTTACTTTGTTTTTATTTAAATTCCAGTTGACATACACTGCAGCATCAGTTTCAGGTGTACAATATAGTGATTCCACACTTCCATACATCACCCTGCGCTCATCACAAGTGCCCTCCTTAATCCCCTTCATCTATTTCACCCCCATCCCCACCCCTCTGGTAACCATCAGTTTGTTCTCTATAGTTAAGAATCCGATTCTTGCTCTCTCTTTCTCTTATTTTTTGTTTTGTTTTGTTTTATTTTTGTCTCCTTCCAACATTTATTTTTCACATAAAATCATCTAACTTTATTTGATTTTTTCAAACTTTTTTTATATATTTTTTGTTCATTTGAGGGAATTATGGGAATGAACAGGAGAAAGGGTTTGAGTGAGTAGATTTAAAAGTGGACAAACGCAGCAAACACATATTTTTTTAAAGAAAGGACTTTACCTTCCTTTCCCAACAACCTTCAACTTCACTCTTTGTTAAACAATTAAAAAAACCATCCCTTAAAGAGTATTAGTACCTAGTGAATTTATTTTTTAAATTTTATTTTATTATGTTATGTTAATCACCGTACATTACATCATTAGTTTTTGATGTAGTGTTCCATGATTCATTGTTTGTGTATAACACCCAGTGCTTCGTTCAATACGTGCCCTCTTTAATACCCATCATCAGGCTAGCCCATCCCCCCACCCCCCTCCCCTCAAGAACCCTCAGTTTGTTTTTCAGAGTCCATCGTCTCTCATGGTTCATCTCCCCCAACAATTCTCTCTCTTATTTTTTTTCCCTTTGCTTGTTTCGTTTCTTCTTTTTTAAATGTTTTTTGAGACTTTATTTATTTGAGAGAGAGAGAGAGAGAGCACTAGCGGAGGGGAGAGGCAGAGGGAGAGGGAGAAGCAGACAGAGCAGGGAGCCCGATGTGGGACTTGATCCCAGAACCCTGGGACCATGACCTGAGCCGAAGGCAGACGCTTAAGCCACTGAGCCACCCAGGTGTCCCTGTTTGTTTTGTTTCTTAAATTCCACATATGAGTGACATTTTTGGACTGAAAAGGAGGGAGGAACAGTAGAGACTTTAGCAAGACTATCTTTCTTTGGGAGACTATCCCATTTCTCAGACTCCAGAGAGTCACTCCACCCGTGCTCAGAAAGATTACAAAACAGCTATCTACTACAGTGCAATTCCACCATAGCCAAGCAGGCATAATAGCAATGCTTGGAGTCTTTAAGTCATCTGAATCAGAGGGATTGTATAATGTATCATACTAAGCAGGGCACTTCCGAGAGAGAAGGGATCATTACACCAGGGTAGCAGACATAGGTTGTCCTGTTCTGGGAGAACCAGTACAGATGGTTACTCCTTCCTGAATATCTGAACAAAAATGTTTGATGCAGAATGTACTCACTAGCTCCTCGCCCATCTTAACCATCTCTGAAAATCCAATTGTCGACCCGAAAAAGTTGAATTAGCCATATACAAGGAACTATAATTATCTTCATCAAAACATAAAGTGTGTGCAGGAATGTTTATAGCAGCTTTGTTTGTACTAGCCAAACACTGAAAATAACCAAAATGGCTTTCAATAAGTGCATGGTTAAGTGAACTGTGATGTTTCTATACCAGGCAATACTACTCAGCAACTATTGATACACACAGCAACTTGAATGAACCTCAAGAAAATTAGGCTGAGTGAAAAAAGCCAATCTCAAATGGCTGCACACTGTAAGATTCCATTTATATAAGATCCTTGAAATAACAACATCATGGAGATGAGAACACCCTCATGGTTGCCAAGGGTTAAAGATTAGGTGGCAAGGGGAGTGGTATAGGGAGCCTTGTGATAATGGAAGAGTTGTGTATCTTGATCGTGGTGGTACTTACATGAAGTTGTCCATGTGATAAAGGTGTATAGGTCTATACATATTCATACACAAATAAACACATAATAACTGGTGGAATCTAAATAAATTCTATGGATTGTACCAATGTCAATTTCATAGTTTGGATATTTTCTTCTTTGGATATGCAAGACGTCAACATTGGAAGAGGCAGGGTGAAGGGTGCATGAGACCTTCCTGTACATTTCTTTGCAACATTCTATAAGTATATAATTTTCTCATAGAAAAAGTTTAAAAAACCTTAAGTTCATCCTTCCTTCTTTCCTTCCTCCCTTCCTTCCTTCCTCCTTCCTTCCTTTTCTTGTGCCTGGCACTCTGTTAAGTATTTTAATTGACTAGTTGACAGAGTTTCTTTCTTATGAGGACTGTCTCAGAAAGACAATAATTATACTTGCAGGGAAAGTCAAGATATCTAAGCAAATGTGAAAAAAATCAGGAAAATACACAAGGACCTCAATAAAGCACCATTAGCCTCAGACTCAAATGCATTATGAAGAAGGTTGGGTATTGAACTACATTCTTACAAGATTTATCTACTGAGTTCTGGAAAGGACCACAGGTTATTGGCCCTTTCATAATTCCCATAACACCAAAGTGGGAGACAACATTTTAATGACTCTTCAGAAAATAGTTAAAAATGGAGTGATGGAAATTACCATTGTGGGAAGTAAGGACAAAATACTTTATTGATTAAGTTATAGCATTCTTTCCTTCTTTTAGCAGTTATTAAGTAACATCTGGAAATAAAATAAATAAATTAGGATGAAATAGAAAGTGTATGACAAGCTTAGGAGGTTTGAGTAAAGCAGGGGAGATGAATGGAGGATATATGAAGGTGAATAGGTTTTTTGCTATTTCAACCAATCAATCGTCAAACATATATTAAACTGGACTTCTAAAAGAGGTGCTGTGCTCATCATTTTTAAGAGTATAGGACACAGTTATGTCCTCTGGAAGTCTGTAATATAAGGGGAAATAATATAAACATGTAGCAACTTAAAAGGCAATATATGACTTAACTACTGTAAGAGACTCCCGAAGTTGTAATACACTTATTTGCAAATGAATGAGACAGAGGACTATATGCAGCAAAGTGCCCTTGCGTTCAGATAAGGGACAGAGCACTTAGGCTTGAAGGAGCACCAGATTCATGAAGGAAGACAGATTTTAATCTGAATCTGGTCCAATACTGCCAGATAGCTAGACAAGGTTAAGGAAAACATTCCAGGTTGGAGAAACAGAGGAACAAAAGTAGGAATGTGAGAAAATGTAGGCTCTGTTTAGGAGGCTTGAGTAAAACAGGATGGATGGATTCAGGTCCTAAGGAGGCTGAGTGGCTAGAAACGAGGTGGGAAAGAGGGTTCTGCCCAGCCATGAACTTCTTATTCATAACCTTCTGTACAATAGTGTTACAAAGGCAAACATTAAAATGAGCTTTAGCTCAGCAGTGGTGTGCAGGAAAAAAATTATCATACCTCATTTTAGCTTTAATTGCTTTTATAATTCTGAATTTGCTGGTAAATGCAAATGCTTAATTCTAAATACGTGCACTGTCTTAATTAGATAAAATAATCCTCTGTTGGTTGGGTAGTTCAGTAAATTAGTCCCCAGACTTAAACTCCCCTGGATCATGTTGTTTATACATTCATCTGTACGCACTCTTAGAGATAAATGGAAAATAAGTGGATTTTTTTCAGAGACAATTTGTAACTGTCAGCACACTTTTGTCAACCTTAAAAATAAAATAGCCAGTTAGCTTACCAAAAAAATGAGTTTATTCAAGAATAGCAGAGGAATTGCAATTTGGGACATTCAAACTCTGCCAAACCACAGGCAAGTACAGAGAACAAAGGAGAGAAGTATTCTTTTATAGGGGAAAAAAGGAATTTGGGAGAGGCTGTTTGTCGACTCGAGGTAAGAGTTTGGGTTTGGGGTTGTGGCTACTTCTCGTGGGCTGAATTGTGGTGGTTCTCATTGGCTGGGTTGTTGCTGGGTGAGGAGAAAATCTTCCTTCCTCCTGCTGGGGTGGTAAAGTAAGCTGCTTCTTATCAAGATATGTAAAGTAAACTGCAAGGAGTCGTACATGCATCAGAGCTCCCCCTTCAGGACCCCCATTTTTAAAAAAGATTTTATTTATTTATTTGAGAGAGAGAGATAGCAAGCAAGAAAGAGAGAGAAAGAGAGAGAGGGCATGAGCAGGGGGTGGGGGGGAGAGGCAGAAGGAGAGGGAGAAGCAGACTCTCTGCTGAGCAGGGAGCCCCACATGAGGCTGGATCCTAGGACCCGGGGATCGTGACCTGAGCCAAAGGCAGGTGCTTAACTGACTGAGCCACCCAGGTCCCCAGGACCTCCATTTTGAATGAGATTTTCCTTTACTTAGTTTCACACTTTCAAATTTATATCCTCTGCATTTGACTAAAAGTTGTCATGTTTATTATAAAAATTAAAATTCACATACATATTCTGTCATACGTGTAGAATTTCTTCTACAGTTTTAAAACTACAAGTGAAAATTACATTCTGCTAGACAAAACTGAGTAGAGGATCTAAATCTCTCTATTATATATACAAACATCCTGCCAACGCAGCAATCAAGGTCTTACCGATAGTGCCACATTTATTTATAAGGTATATCCAAAAGGAAGCACCCAGTACAAGTATCTCTGGCAGAAATGAAAAGATATGTTCTCGCAAAACTCACTGTCTCACTGGAAACAATGGTGGTGATGCTGACCATCATTCTCACTTATTGAGGGGCTGCTGGTTATTGGGGACTGTCCCAGGAACTTTACATACATGATCTCATTCCATCCTTATATAAACCTGTAATCATCATCACCATTTTAATAATGAGTCAGCTGAGTTTCAGAGAGGTATTGAAGGCGTTAGGAAAGAAACCATAGAACTTGCATACTCCATCATACCAATTCGTGTGAAAGTTCTGACATGGCTTCCCTTTTCTCATTCACTGACTTCTATCTTCTGTCTCTTCCTCTTAAGAGAGAAATATCCTGAGACCCAGGAGAACTGAATCAGTTTCTAAGTCATTGGTGAGGACTGCCATTTGGAAAGAAGTGGGGTACAGGTTACTGCTGGAGAGAGTGGGTTCCTGCTTACCCAGAAATCTTTCTTGCAGTTTCTCCTTGCTGTCGATCAGTCTGTCACTCACATGTTCCACCTTCAGTTTAATGGGTCAGGGGCTTCTTCACTTGGTTAGTTAACTGCACAGAGCCGAATATAATGCTAGTGTTGATGTGGAGAGCTCATACTTTAATTTTTGTATAGAGCATTTAGAATCAATGATATAAGCACCCAGGAAAATTGATGCCATGGCTTTGGAAGCCTACACGAGATCCTGTGGCTTGCTGTCTTTGTGTAGCATTTACACCCCAGACAGGCCTTTCCCTCCATGAAAGATACCACCTGGACGAAAACAATTTTAACACTAATGTCTTCCTTTTGATTGCATTAGATTTGCAAATTAAACAGATTAATGGTAGTGTTCTGTGTTCCTCTCAGCTCTTCTGTTTAATACTCTTATCTGACAAAGTGTAAATAGAAGACATAATTAATTACTCATGACTTGCATGTCAAGTTGCATAAAAAAATTACATCCCCAAGACACCCATTATTACATATCTGACTGTTCTTTGAAATTGGTTTTGGAAAGAAAAAGCCTACCTGAAGATAAGAGTTTTGTTTGTTTTTCTCTTTTTATTTAATTTACTAGAGTATCTTAAAAAGGATGTGGGAGAACAACATTAACTGTTAACATGATTTTGAGGAGCTTAACTTCATTTGCCCAAGGATGTGTTATTTTTGCTTTTTTACATTTTTCTGTCTGGTTATGAGATGCTAAGTCTGTATATGAAAGTTATAAAAAGGATGATGCTTGGGGCACCTGGGTGGCTCAATCGGTTAAGCGTCTGCCTTCGGCTCAGGTCGTGATCCCGGGGTCCTGGGATCGAGCCCCAGGCGCTGGGCTCCGTGCCCAGCGGGGGGTCTGCTTCTCTGTTTCCCTTTGCCCCTCCCCCTGCTCCTGCTCTGTGTGCTCTCTCTCTCTCTCTCTATCGTGCTCTCTCTCTATTGTGCAAATAAATAAATAAAATCTTTTAAAAAATGATGATGCTTGCATAGAAGGAAGGCCCTGGAATATGGCTATTAGTGTTTTAGGATATGTCCCACCGAGAAATTATTAGCCAAGCACACTCTGCCATACCATCCCCTCCCTAAATTGTTGGAACCTTGAGCTGGGAAGCGTACTACCAGAGCTGAAAATAAAATAGAATAATTGTTCAGCCATTTCTTCTGTCTCATCTGTTTGAGTTGATCTGAATGAAATGAGGTCTGTGCTTTAACTGGAGAGCTCAGCATTTCATATTTAGCTCTCAATCTGTTTTATGATAATTTTTGAAGGAACAGACTGCTCATGACAAAATGTGCTGTACTATTATTAAAGGTGTCCTGCCTTTATAGATTTCTATCACTTTGAAGCAAAATGATGGGAAGATTTTTGAATGATCATATTTTTCTAAGTTTTTAGTATTTAATACAATGTAATAGGTATCTCAAGTTGGAGAAAACCAAGAACCTGATGGAAAAAAATGTTAGGGTTATCAGTGGAACAAGGCAGCATAGAAGAAAGATTACTTGCCCACAACCACTTACTCACTTCACCCCTCTGTAAAAATGAAAATTGAAATCACTTCTACCTCCTGGGATTACAGTGCAACGTAAATGAGATAATCTCTGAAAGGACTTCGTAAATTGTAAGACACAATTTAAATACATGATATTATCTTATTAAAAACAATTGTATTTCCTGTTTCATTTGCTCTGATACACACAGGTTTTCTTTTTCCACATTTATGTGTGTCCATCCATGTGTGTAGTGCGTGTCATGGAGGGCTATGCTTAATACTGTAGTATGCTCTTTTGCTTTTTAAAAAATAAGGTTTACCCTACCCAAGTTAATTTTGGGTCACCTATAATCATGGCTTGATTATATGACTGGTATGATTGAATATACAAAACTAATTAAATATATACGTCTAATGGCAACATATTTTCATGTCAGCTTTGCCTCTTATCTATAGATCAGATCATTGAATAAAAAAGAATTTTGAACCTAACTTTGTACATGTAATATTGTCAAGTATTCTATTCATACAGTATTTTTTTTAAAAAGATTTTATTTATTTTTTAGAGAGTGAGCGAGAGAGAAACAGCACGAGAGGGGCGAGGGTCAGAGGGAGAAGCAGGCTCCCCGCAGAGCAGGGAGCCCGATGCGGGACTCGATCCCAGGACCCTGGGATCATGACCTGAGCCGAAGGCAGACGCTTAACCATCTGAGCCACCCAGGTGCCCCATACAGTATTTATGTATATGATCATTACTCATCTTTTCATCTTTCATATGATATACTGAACCTTCGTTCATTGATTCTTTCTGTGAACATTCATTGAGTAACAATTATATGCCAAATCCTGTGCTAATCATTCATTGTTTCTTTAGGTCTCACTCATCTGCGGGTATAAATTGGTACATATTTACAGTAACTCCTAGTATAAAGCAGTCAGTCCCATCAGTACACATGGGGCAACAGCCTTCTTCCTATAAAGGGCCCACTTGGGTATTTCTCACGTGGGGCATTTGCTACTGAACCCCAGTTCCTCTGAGTGCCCCCTCCACCCTTCCAGGATCTATGTTCCCCTATTAGACATCTCCCCCACTTCACTGGGTGCTTACTGCTCCTACAACCCCAACACCTTCCCTGCCTCACTCAACATTTTCTGTCCCCCTGATAACTGAGGATTTCTTACTTGGTCAAGCTGTGTTTTGGTTTTGGTTTTTCCCATCGGAGCTTGTCAGCTGTGAGCCCTTGGATTTCTGGAATTCCTGTCCCACTAATTCTTCAAGCGTGTGTGAATTCCATTTAAACACAAGCTGAGATCTGACTCCCCCTCCCCATCCTATTACATTAACAGTAGCAAAAATTACTTCTCTAATTTGATCTGCCTCACATTTACCTTGTCTGCTTTCTAGTCAAGTCAAATAAACTGGTGGACGGTGAAATAATCAAATGCTTAATGGCATGCAGAAAGATAAACAAACAAACATGAAGACAGCCTAACTACAAAGAAAGAAGAAAGATTGTGTTAAATACATTCTCTTTTATCGTCTTTATAAAAATTTGGCATCTTAATTGAATGTGAAAATAGATACAAAGTCAAAATTTAATTTATATTTGATACTCTGCCCCAGGTATTTATTTCTCGATTCCTCCATGGTTGGGATATTACAAATTATTAAAAGCCCTATTTATCTCAAAAGTATTTGCATTTTACATTAAATGTCCGAGTAAGTAGCTATTTTATTTTTATTTTTTTATTTTTTTTTTTTAAAGATTTTATTTATTTATTTGTGAGAGAGAATGAGAGACAGAGAGCATGAGAGGGAGGAGGGTCAGAGGGAGAAGCAGACTCCCTGCCGAGCAGAGAGCCCGATGCGGGACTCGATCCCGGAACTCCAGGATCATGACCTGAGCCGAAGGCAGTCGCTTAACCGACTGAGCCACCCAGGCGCCCCTAAGTAGCTATTTTACATGAATTCAAAATTAAAATTTAAAAAATAAGCTTTATTGTCCACATGAACATACCTTAAGTTGAAGGATAATTTTATATGAGTCTGTATAATCATCATCATGTTCTAACTAAAGGAGAATAAAATAAAGAAAATATGAAAACCAGGCTTTATTTAGTGAAAAAAAATAAGAAATTTACACCATTTCGAAGTTCCCACTTCTGATTATTGTTAACATTAAAAAAATCCCAGAGTTATGGAAACATGGGGAATATGTTATACTTTAAGTGTAATGCTTGCTGGTTACATCATTTTAAGAATTATTAGTGAGCATAATCCAAAAGGTTCTAAAATACATTTATTTGGAAATTTAAATTCAAAGAGCAGATCATTTTCAAGTATTTCACAAACATGGCACTGATTTTTTAGAGCATGCTTGTCCAGAAGAATAATTCAGGATAGCCAAATCCTACTAGACCTCTTTCTATAGAAGTCGTACAAAACTTGGATATGTGCAAATCAATCAATGAAAATAATATCAATTTCTTCCTTTTAACTCAGTAACTTAAGATTAATAAGACACCTATTAAAAGAGATGAAAGCAAATGTAGTAAATGTTACTGAAATGGTTTCATATTGTAAATTAAAACTTCTATATATGATCTTTCAGATCATATAAAATTCATATAAAATTTCCTTAATGAAGTTTTCAAAATACTATGTGAAAAAAAATGGGTTTTAAGTTTGTGATTTCATGGCTCTTTTCATATGCTGATCTCGGTTCAATACCAAGTCTCTCTCTTTTCACAAACCATCTGGGAGATTGACAAGTTGCATCTCACCAGATGGCCTAGCATACCAACCTCTCACTTCCATGGCACCATACCTTCATGATAAACCCTGGAATGCTTTGATACAACGTTTCTGCTCAGGAAGAATTCCACAGCTCATGGCATTAAGGGCCAGTTCACCATTGCCCACCTCATTTCTCAAGGTTGAGACTGGACATGATTTCCACCAGTGTTGAAGTGTTCTAGGACACAGAAGAATTTATTCCAACTGTATATACTCACCAGCCTCCTATTTTGCTATCTTTCTACAATTTCTCTTCCAGCCCCATCTTTCCTTCTCTACTCCCTGGTCTATACTTTTATTATTTACACTTTATATAGAGAGAGCCTTCTTCTTTCCTCCTTTTCTCATATATAAGTCACTGGAAAATACACATTAAAACATCAGAAAATAACTACTCAGTTTTAGGTTCTGGGAAGGGGGAGCAGATAATATCTTCCTGAATCCAGCGTGCAGCCTGTTTATATTTTGTAACAAGAAATTTAATTGCCTGTGTCATTTTATAGAATAACTTCATGTTTTTTTAAAAATTTTTTTTAACTTCATGTTTTGAAGTTACTGCCTGTGACTAGGCTCTCAAGGCCTTTCTACTTTCCTTTTGTCTTTATAAATATCAGGGAAGCACTACAGAAGTCATGAAGGACAAGGACATGGAAAGGGCTTTTCTCCCCCCCCAACTTAGAGATCAAATCTGACTTCAATTTCTTCCCCCAAAGCCCCCCACTTCTCTCTTCTGAACTCCTCTCACAAATTTTATGAATTCTTCTAGCCCTTTGGTGTTAAAGAATAAGTGTGAATCAGAAATGTCTACAAATACGATAGGTCTTATTTCTCTGGTGCCTTGAACATCTCTTAACATATTCAATTTTAGCTTCCACTTTTTCCACGATCTTTTCTCTTTCTTGACTTTCAGGCTTTAGTGCCTCTCTATTCTCTGACAAACATAGAAACTGCCCATATCTCAGGTCTGTGTTTTGAATAACGAGCCTAAGTGCCTGCCACGTTACTCTTCTCACTGAGCAGTGGTTGAATGCCACGGATGGGCTACCAGTATAAACACAAACCATATCGCATTAGAACTTTGCCTCCAGGAACCTTATTTCAAATCTCCTTTTGACTTAGGTTTTCAAAATGCTATCTTAGGCCTTATTTTATTTCTCCCATTTCCTCCCCAGCGTGGCTATAACAACAGCATACCCCCATCATTTTTATATGTGGAGGTTTGTTTCTCTTTTTCTCAGATGCAGAGCCATAGGAGATTGTCCACACCTTGCCGGAGACAGGAATAGCTTGAGGGAACAGCCTTCGCTCAACCCAACGTGATACAGATCCCAGGCAAGCTTAATGGTCCCCCCCGGGTGTGATTTTGCAGTCTAGAAGAACATCAGCCAATCTTTCCCAGGAATCCGGCATGTTCTATTTGTTGTGGAGAAAAAAAAAAAAAAAGAAATGACATAATCAATGAAAGAGGAACTTCTTGATACAGAGAGAAGAGATTAGTTTCAGCAGGTGGTAGGAGAACTGCCAACTAATTCAGTTAGTCAGAGGTAATGAAATTGGGCAAAATCTGTCATCTCGCTTTTCTGTTTAAAACACATAAATAGCTTCCCATAGGTCTTTGGATACAATCCACACTCCTTCATGGGCTCAAATTCCCTCCTTGATGTAGTTTGTGACTACTCCTCTAGTATCATTTCTCCAATTTCCTCACTTTTTATGCTGGGGTCATTCTGAATCTTTCTCAGTTCCTCAGACTCGACACTCATTCTCACCATCCTCCAGTCCACTGAATGTGCCATTCTCTCTGCCTAGAAAATTCCTTTATTCCACACTCTCCCTTTAACGCAACAAGCAGATGCTCCTCCTCTGGGTCCCAGCTAAGATGACCCTTTATCCACAAATCCATTCTTGACTCTCTCTGTTCCGGACTAGGAGAAGAGCCTAAGTTTCTTCCTTCTCCCTAGAATTCCTCCCCACTCCATTCCTCTACGTCCATCTGGAAAAGCCTTGTTTTTTCCCTCAAGATACAACTTAAAATCTTCACTTCTTTGAAACTGTTCCAGCCACATTCCAAGTGTAGTAGGCTCCTTCCGCCTTAATGCATCCCTATAACATGAAGATATGTCCGTCATTGGTTTAGTTGCACCGTAGTGACACTGTTTGTATTCCTGGCTGGGCTGTAATATTAACTTCTCGAGGAAACAGATTGTCTTCGAGCATAATAGGTCTTTTTTTAAATTTTAATTCCAGTGTAGTTACCGTGTCTTCATTATCTTTGTATCTTGAAAATGGTCTTTCCTTATCTGTTCGTCCTAGACGTGTAATTACTTTTTAATCATCTGTCTCCCAATTACTCAGTAAGCTCTGAAGGGAGGGACCATATTTTGTTCACCACTCTTTACCTTTCACAAAGGTTGGCACATACAGGCACTCAAATACTTTTAGAATAAATGTGTACATTCGTATTAACTTCATACAAATGATAAATCTTTCTGTAAGTAGTCACAAAAAGGACAAGACAAGAGACTCTTGAGGGCTCTTGATTAACCTTTACTAATAATGTTTATGATTTATGGTAAATCAGAGATTATAGAAAAATTCATTTGGTCTGTTCGGATATAATTCATTTGCCATGGTCCCATGAAAAGCAAAGATCTAGAAAACATAATATCTAGGATTCTTATAAAAAGTTATAACAAGTAAATCAGATAAGAATATCAAATTGTCTAATTTATCAATGGCCCTATAAAATCAGCTAATATAATCAAAAGACCTACATACCTATTGTCATCTGCATACATTTATTTTGTCATTCAACACGCACTATTGATCACCTAAAATATGCAAGGCTCCTTCGATAGGAAGAATAATGGTCTCCCAGAGTTGTCTACACCTTAACCTTGGAACATATAAATATGTTACCTTGTGTGGCAAAGGAAGCTTTGCAGATGTGATTAAGATTGAAGAGGTTACTAAGACCAAAATTATCCTGGAATTTCCAGTTGGGCTCAATCTAATCACAGGAGTCCTTAAAACAAGCAAAAAGTAGAATAGATCAGGATGCACTCAGAGAGACTCAGCCCTTTCTGGCTTTGAAGATGAAGGAAGGAGGGCACAAGCCAGGGTATGCAGGCAGTTTCTAGAATCTGGGAACAGTCCTTAGCTGACAACCAGCAAGGAAATGGAATCTCAGTCTTTTACAAATGCGAAGAACTGAATTCTGCCAACAACCTGAATGAGCCTCCAGAAAGGAAGCCCTGCCAACATCCTTGATTTTAGCCCAGTGAGATGCATACCAGATTTCTTACCTATAGAACTGTACAATAATATATTTGTGTTGTCTTAAGTTGCTCTATTTGTAGAAATCTGCTATGGCAGCAGTAGAAAACTAATATAGCACTGGACTAAACTCTTACGAGAGAACAATAATCAAGATATTTTCTTAATTATAGTCTCTTTTTCAAGGACTTCTTGAAGACTGCACAACAGTTGGTCAGGAAAACATGTATGGACAAATAATGCCACTACAGTGTAATTAAACCTACAATAGAAATATATGAGTTTTATACTTCAAAAATAGTGATGGAATTAAGGCAAAGTCTACTCTATTCGCAGTAGGACCAGGGAAACTTTCAGAGAAGAGGAAATTTTAATATGGATTTTTAAGTGATAAATACTAGTTTTCTTTTTTTTTTTTTCACAGGCAGGTGAAACAATTTTATTTCACAGTTGTCTTTAAAACCACAAAGACACTATGTTCTTCATATAAAAACATCAGTACAGATACCTATACTTTCTAGAAAATGATTATATAGACCCTCTCAAAGAAAAATGCACACCATTATATGGTTTCAGACAAGTTGCTAGGGAAAAACACATCTGGACTGATTCCTACGTACAGATTATTGTCATCAGTACATGTTCCTGCATTCTTACAGATTTGATAATAAACATACAGACTGGCTTGTAACTTAATGTTCCATCGGTTCATCAGCCTTTTCTGCAGGTTCATCAGCAGGCTGAGCAGGCTGTGCCTTTCTCTGTGGTCTTTCTTCAAGACCTTCCAGGAATGGAGATACATCATCATCATCATAAATCGTAAACTCCAAGTCTTTACCAACAATTCCAATGGAAACATTCTTTGTAGTTAGGTCCTGTTCTGCAGGAAGCGTCTCTCGTAAGGCACGCAGACCATGTTTAACCAGTTCATTCAAATTGCACTCCATAAACCCAGACATATGTCTCTCCAAGTAAGTACGAGCTGATTGAGAACGGGCTCTAATGGACATGGCTCTACAGTCAAAATAGTTGGCAGATGGACAGGTTTGGAAAATGTGAGGGCCCATATCATCATAACCAGCAATAAGCAGCCCAACACCATATGGTCTCCGGCCATATCGTTGTGTTGGTATCTGGGTCTTGCTTCCAATTAGAGATACAAGACGAGACACAGGAAGAGGTCTGTCAAATACAAATCTGGAATCCAAACACTCTTGGCGCATAAAATTACATAACAGTCTAGCATCAGCAGTAAGTCCCGCAATTGAGATACCAATATGGTTGTCAACATGGAGAATTTTTTTCTGATGAGCTGCAAGCTCTAACTCTGCTCTCTTCAATGCAACCAACACTGCATGGGTTTTTGATTTCAGACCAACTGTGGCTGAACCTTGCTTGACAGCTTCCATTGCATACTCAATTTGATGAATCCTGCCCTGAGGGCTCCAAACAGTGACATCATTGTCATACTGGTTGCGAAACATGGTTCCGGCGCGGGTCTGGCTGTGGCCTCCTGCAGAGGTGCGGGTTCAGGAAAGTTCGATAAATACTAGTTTTCTAATTGGACGGATGGATAAAAGATGCAGCACCAGTTGGTAAAATGTTGGACTAAGAAGGGGTGCAGTTAGAGATGGGGTAAATAAATGGGTGTCACAGGGACTTCTTTATCACACAAAATGTTTTTGAATAAATAAGGTGGAAGGATTTGCATTTTAGAAATTATGATCTAGCCTCGGTGTACAGAATAGAGAAGAGGCAAGACTGTATGCAGGGAGTCTGCTACGATAGTCTGAGCAAGAAAGGATGAAGTATCTGCCATTTCCCAGAACTTTTATTGTGTCAGCAACTATACTGACACTTTATAGATATGTGTGTGTGTATATATATAATCTAATTTAATCCTTATTAGTCAGTCCTGTGAAGTAGATGTTATCTCCAACTCACAGATAAAGAAAACAAGGCTCCCTCCATAAAGATGCGTCCCCCCAAAGAGGTAACGAAAATGGGATTCAAACCCTGACGTTAGTGAGTTAAATAAAACTTGCACTCTAATCCGCTTTTCATGGCAGGAACAGGGGACTAAATTAAGAAGATGGGGAGAAACTTAATTAGTAAGATCGACTAGGCTTAGACTGATTAGATGCGGTGACAAGAAAGAGAGAAGTTAGGCTAACTACTAGTTTTCTGACTTGAATGATTAAAGATGGCACTGTTAACTAAAGCAGAGGCCATAGTAGATATGTTTTGGGACAAGGGTCGGGTGAGATAAAAGTTAAGTTTTGGGTGAATTTAAGGTGTGAACAGGATATCCAAATAGAGATTTCCAGAAGCCAGGTAGATACAAGCTTGGAGTTTAGAACTAGGACAGGGACTGAAGGTGGCATTTGAAAATTATCTACCTGTAGGTAACTTTCATAAACTAGAACATTTCATATAAAAATCTTGAAAAAAATCTCCTATTTCTAAGGGACAGGATAAGAGTCTATCTTCAACGCTTTGAGAGTCACATGGTCTACCAACTGAGCCAGCCAGGCTCTAATGGACAGAGTACAAGTCTATCTTTAACTCTTTCCTGAAAGAAATTCCCACCCGGGTTTAGGAGATGGCTCAGCCTCACATCAATGTGCTCAATGTCAGACTGGGGCTGATGGCAGAATGGCAGAGGACCAAGGGTCCAGGGATCCTACCCATGTGTCCTGCCTGATGGGGTCAGAGCCCTGTTCCCATGGAAGATCCTCTATGCCATACAGTTCTGACCCTCTGTGCCATGGCAGACAGTGTGAATGTAAGCATTTTGCTTTAGATAACTTTTTAACCCCTTAGAGAACATTCTGACTTCCGCCCTACCCCCTAGTTAGCTGCGTATCAGTCAATTAACAGAGCGACAACTCAGCCAAAGGAATAGTGAAGGCCAGTTTTGCAAAGAATCGTTAAATCTGGCTTGAGCTTGCTAGTGGAAAATGAGAGACATTTAAGACAAATACTGCTCCCTGTTCTCTGATCAAAATCTTTTAAATGAAATAATTACCGTCAAATATTCTGGTATGGAATTTCTTGAAACTGCCTGGTTACTTTATTAGAGGGGGAAGCAGGCGCTAACTGCAAAAGACTACCTCTGTTGTACCAGACACACAAGAAGAGATTTTCACCATTGCAGAGCTATTTATACACAGCCAGCTTCTGTGCTCAGTTCACACACACACACAACTCCCATTGATATCCGTGGAAGCTACAGACATGTGGCTGGAACAGAACTTGGCCCACGGAGCTGCTAGGCTTGGCATTCTTTTGCTCACTATGACAACTTCAGAACTGGATCTCTTAGCATATGAGCTCTCCGAGAAGAGTTCTTGATTTCTTTTTTTCTTCTTCCTCATTATCTTAACCTTGAAATACAAAATGGAGAGTGGAGACACTACCAGCCTCAGTGGTCCCTCACTGTATGAGGGACTTGGAGAAATGGAGACCTTCCAGGTTCTGGATTCAAAAACTTGACAAAAAGCGCTGTAGTCCCCAGGGTATAGACTAACAGTTTGACTTCCCAGTCACCCGGGAAATAAAGGCAGAAGATGTCTTGAAACAACTTTTGAACCCAGAAAATTCTCAAGTCCAAAATTTAATTTACAAAAGACCTGTTTCAATAAATGTTTGAGATCTGTCACTAATATGTCCCTTATCTTCTTTCTTATAGAAATTGTTCCTTCTCTAGTCCAAGTGATTCTGGTGGGGAGTAGGAAGACTCCTGCTCCCCGCCCCCCCTTGTATGGTTACATGTCAGACAAGGGAATCAGGGTATCCAATTCCCTCGCAAAGAAAAATTGGTCCAGAGGTTGGCATATGAACCAAAGAAAGATAATCAGTGTATGCTACTTCAAAGATTGTAGGAGCACAGGGAAACTGAGACTCCTGAGATCAGAAATTGAAAGGATTCAAAACTTTTAGCTCTTTGGGGACAGTTTTCTACCACTTAGAGAAAACTTGACAAATAATATAGCCAACAGAGAGGAAAGCAAAGATATTAAAGAAAAAAAAATAATTTGATCATCTCATTTAAGTACCTGGATCCAGTCATGCCTGACTGGATTTCCCCAGTATGAGAGAAAATAAATCCCTTTTATTCTTAAACTGGATTGAGTTCAGTCTCCATAATTTGTAGCCTGTGAAGATTTAACCAAAAAAAAAAAAAAAAACCTGTTCCTGTTAGAGATTATCTCCCCTAAAATGTACTTTTTCCATCCCATTCAAACACTCGTATTACATCAGCTCTACACATACAGAAACTTTCCTAAATAACCGCAGGGGAAATATGTCCTTTGTAAATTACCATGGATGCTCTGCACTCCAAAAATGAACGTAAAGCACAGCATCTCCACGTCTCTTCTCTATAGGGAAAGAGGAAGCCTTGTGGATGCGCTTTGAGGAAGCATTTCATTGTCCTGGCTCTTGCCCCGTGCAGCACCTGACGAAGGCTGAGCCCAGCGCGGATCCCCAGGAATGGATCTGGCAACTGGGAGAACATGTTACAGGGCTCAGTCCACTTGACCAGCAACCATCACTGAATCAGTTCCTCCCAAAATTGTTTGAGTGCATTTTTAGAGAAAGGAACAGTTCATGGTTGGTAGTTACAGAAGCCACTGTCTGCAGAGGAGTGAACCCCAAGGATGGAGGTGTCAAGGATGGGATTTTCAGAAGTGGGAAAGCCCAGAGGAAATCAGATGTCTTCTGCCACTGTGAAGTCATGCTGCTCACATCATCCCAAAGACGGAGGAAATGGGACTCAGCCTGGATATACATGGATTGGAAAAAGAGCTTACAAAACAGGTTTAGTTACCTTCATTTAGCACAGCAATGAATCCGCACAGAACCTTAATCGTTTCTCTGTGTGGTAGATTGCCATCAGTCATCCAGAAATATGTGTCACCAATAAATACCTACTCTCTACTTCCTGAGGAATTTGATTATTGAAGAAGTTGTTTGCTTTCAGCATGGTCTGATTCCTGACATCATTATCAGGGTGTGTTTTCTCACATATGGTAACTCATTTTCCAGACACTCACCTTTATACTCCTATTCATATGCGGGTTGCAATATCCATTAGACATAGAAGTCTCTCTCACCATACACACACAAACACCCAGCATAAAGCTAAAAAATGTTGAAGTTTAAGTAGTCTCACTCCTCTAAGGGAACTGCAAGCATTTATTGAACTGTAGGGGTAACTCTCAGGCAAGGCTCTAGTTAGTCACAACTTACATCTGTCATTTTCTGCAATTAAATCATCTTTAAACATTATGTTTCTCTTCCATTTTAAACTATGCATTTATTTATTACTGAGTAATAATAGGAGAGAC
The DNA here is from genome assembly GCF_002201575.2 of Neomonachus schauinslandi. Classification (NCBI taxonomy): domain Eukaryota; kingdom Metazoa; phylum Chordata; class Mammalia; order Carnivora; family Phocidae; genus Neomonachus; species Neomonachus schauinslandi. The sequence goes on along the minus strand of NC_058407.1, from coordinate 89,518,948 downwards.
CATTTAGAGGGCTTGCTATATGTTATGGTAAGCACCTTATATACATTGTCTTACTGAATATTCACAGCAACGTAAGACAAGTGAAGTGACCCCTATTTTGCAAATGAGAAAAACAATCCTCAGAGATGCGAAATAACCAAGCAAGTGGGATTGACTCCAAAGCCCATTCTCACATCCACTAAGTAAATTTCAGTTATATTGTTGTATATTTCCATGGAACTTTATATAAAAGGATCTCAAAAGACCAAAATCCTCTATGCATGAAGTTACAAGCACAGCAATCCCACTGATCTGCATATTTTTCCTCAATACCTTTCCCCTGAGTCTATACTGATCCTCTCAATTCTATCATTTTTGAATTCTTAGCAGTAAAGGAATGTAGGAGCGGGAGGATGAAGGGAAAGGGAAAGGAAGAGAGAAGCATACAGATTACAATGAATTTAGAAACCAAGGCAACTGTGACTCATGTTGGGTGACATTTCCCTCTGCCTCCTTCCAGTGCTGCCATTGGAGATGGGCTTCCTGCTGGTTGGGTTGAGTATCTGTTCCATAGTCTCACTACTTTACTCCCAGCACTCTTTTCCTACAAAGGGCTGAAGGTAGTGACCAGAAAACGATCTTTCTCATCCTTCCTCACAGGTCGGTTTGGGTTTCATGGAATCAACTGTAACTCTGCTCTCCCTCTCCCACTGATTTCCACGTTTACTTCGCCATCTTAGGCAGATGACTCATCGGCAAACGTCCTTTCTCTGCCCAGGAACAGCCAATTCCTTGCCTGGGAATTTTTAGTTAAGAACACACTTCCGGTAAGGACGTGTATTGCCTAGTGGGGCTTCCTGAGAAGCAGAGTGGCCCTCATATACTGGACGAGGGATGTAGAAATTTATTTGTGATCTCTACCGTGTTGCAAAGATGAAACCAAATCCTATTCTCATCTTTCTCCTCATCTGATGTTTAAAAAAAATGCTTGAAATCTTGCCCCACAAAAGAACATTTGCGTCAGATCTGTTTAATCTGATAATCATATATCCTCTTAGAAAGTTACCAGATAGCTTAATGTGTGTTAGACTGAAGTGTTAGGATTAGAACTCCTTGTAAGTGTAAAGTGAAGTTTTCCATGGCTATTCATATTATTATATAAAAGAAAAATAACAAAAAAGTGTTCTTATTCATTTGAGGAGGTAGCTGGTATTTGCTAGCAAAGGAGAACTGCCATATAATTAACTGTGTCAAAATGTTTTCTTTGTTCACGGTTAATCTAACTGCAGCTGCTAGAAGGCAGAATGCATAAATATGACTGTGTACTTTTAATTACAGAAAATGACAGGCGTAAGTTGTGACTGGAGCTTTGCCTGATACTGTTATAGGCGAAAATATGGCTCAGAAACTCATTGAATTAATAAGTAACCTTTTGTTTTTTATGGTGTCAAAATTTTATAGATGTTAATGGCCACGAAAATAAAACAAAAATGGAGAATTTTAATCAGCCAAAGGAAATGTAAAAAAAATCCTGTGTAACATATATAGAGAAATCATGGCACACAATAACCAACTTTATGCCAAATAGTATTTCACGCATGGGACTTTGTCTTGGAGAAAGAAGTGTTCCACATATGTAAAGTCTCTAAAGATACCTTTAAGAATTATTTTTTTTTCCCATTTTCCTCCCCATTCCATGCAAAAAGTCACTCCCAATTTAAATGTTTATCCTAGGTGCTCTATTAATAATGAAGAAAAAAATAGTTTCTATTTGATGATTTTTGTGTCCGATGGTATATAGCAATGCCCATACATGGAGAGATCCATATCCCTGGGCCCTGGAGTTCACTCCTCTCTCAATGTTTATGCCTGCAAAATAGTACTGACTAGAAGCGAAGTAACACTTTGTTCTTTGGGACATTGTTCCCCTCCTCTACCATTAATAGCTGAATAGTATAGCAGAATGTTCACTAGGCTTTACATCAAACAACACGTTAGATCTTCTTTGTAGCCCTGAATACTTAAAAACGTCTCTGAAAATCAGTTAATTCTTCTACAAGGATGAGATGGGTTAATTCATGTTTAAGTCTTAAATATAGTGGTTGCTCAAACTGTTATTTTTAAAAATTTCTTTCTGGCGATTATTTTCTAAATCATCCTCTTTTAGATAACTTTCTTCTTTTTCTGTGCAGTGTCAGGCAGATAGAGGATGCGGTTTTGGTTAGAGAGGTTTCGGGAGTCACGGTCAGAGCTGTGGATAAGTGCTGTTTTCCAGCTTTCTTGTTGTCTTCATTCCACTATTTTTCCCTCTACTCAGTCACTGTGGGGGCGGCTGTCACCCTGGTGACAGCCGTTTTGTGCTGCGCATGTGGTGTGAACACTGGCCGAGTGCAGGGTATAAACAGGTTCTGCTGTCGCAAGTAATTCACTATAAGCAGATAAGCTATTGCCTTTGTTCTCTTGGAGCTCTGCTGTTGAAATACACTAATAATAGAACACGTTCGTTAAAATTGTGCCTCTCCATCTCTAATTACTGCATGCCAACGTATTCTGACTTCTACTGTCAACACCTGAGGGCTGTGGGTGATTGTTTCAGACTGTGTGCAAGGGGGTTCTTCCCCTCATCCTGCCTTCGCCCCCCCGCTGCATCGCCTGTGCGGTTCCTGGACTGATTCATTTCAATGTGCCGAATGGCTTCAACGAAATAAAAATGAGCATTCAGAAAATATTTTCAAACCAGCAGATGTTCATTGTGGATTGACTCTGTTTAAGGGAAAATGGAACAGTCCCAGACTTTGTTTAGTTAAGTCAGTCTATTCATTCTTGAGTTCAACTTACCTGATGTTGGTGAGGACAACTCTTCAACGCCGTCCTTACTCCTGCCTCTTCCCCAGAGTCTCCACACATCCTCGACCAGGACTGAAACCGTGGGGCTTTCTTCCTGCTGCAGGCAGTCAACTCTGCTCAGTTAGGCTTGAGGTCTTAGAGAATCTCCAATCCAGTTTCCAAGTTGCATCAATGAAAGAAACTCCGCGCTAAACGAATGATCCAAGTTCTCAGAGTAGCCAAAGCACAGGCAGAACAGAAATCCAGATTTCCCATCTGTTGATCTAATATGCTTTCTGCCTCACTTTATTGTCTGTATTTTTTACTGGTTAGTTCATGTCACTGATGTTGCTGATAAAATGTGAACAGAAGTTGTCAGTGGAGGTACAAATCCCAGGCCAATGTGGAAAGTATATCACTGCCAGAACTTCTGTTCGGTTTTTGTTACATCTGCTTGGGATTTTATGCTCAGATTACACGAATCTTCTAAAAGACCCATGCTATTTTCGTGCCGCTTTCATTTACTCCCTCCTGATACATTTTATGGAATGAGATCAAAATGATCAAGTACATTGCATGTACTTGCACACTCAAAGTTGAATTTTAGGTGCCTCCAGAATTTGCTCGAATTCCATAATCTAAAACCTCAGTTGAAGCTGGGCTGTCCTCCAAGTTTGCTCTAAGCGAGGTGCAAGAGCATCATGTACTTTCCAGAAGATCCAACCTGCTATTTCTGAAAGAAAGAGTATATTACCCCTAGTATATTTACTAAAGGCAAATTGTTTTTTAATAGATAGATTGAGGAGGCACTTATTAAAATACTGATTCTTATCCATGGATGAACATAGATGTATTTTTCCTTGATTTAGGCATTCTTTCAGACCCTTTATGATTGTTTTAATAATTTTCAGTGCCTTTGTTTGATTTATTCTCAGGCATTAAGATGTTTTGTTTGCTGTTGATCATGTTTTTCTAATTTGTTTTTGTAGACTTACTGGAACAAAGTTGATTTTTATGTTGATCCTGAGTCCAGCATCATAACAGAACTCTCTTATTGGCTCAAACAGTTTGTCTTTCCATTTCCTGACTTCATCTTGTACCCCCAGCTTTGCTTTAACCACACTGAGCTTAAATAGTTCCTAGAGTTCTCCAAGCATTTTCCTTACTCAGAGCCTTTGTTCTTCCTGTTTCCGTGCCTCAAGTGTCTTCAGCTCTTCAAGTGATTAACTCATTTGTCTTTATCTTTCAAGACTCCATTTAAAAATCAACATATTCCGAGAGTTTGTTTCTGACCACACCATCAAAAGTGGGCTCTCCCTCTATTTCACTTTTGTGAAATCACCAGCATCAAGTTTTACATCCTTTGAAAAATGTATCACAAGCTGGAAGTATTTTTATTTACTTATGTATTTACATCAAAATACAAGTTTCAGTGGGGAAGGAATTTATCAGTGTGACTCACTATTGTCTTCTCTGCACCAACAATAAGAGTCTGTCTGACAAGTAGTAGCTACTCAGAACATATAAAAATACAGAAAGAGAGAGCTGAAGTTATGATAGAAGATCTCAGGTTATAGCATAGAAGATACATTTCTAAGCATATAATGGTACACTTTGTATCCATTGTCAAAGGACACAAATAATATAAATCGTAATGAATATTCATGACAAAGAAAAATTGCAAAATTTTCTGTTCCAACTACTGTCTCAAGGTAGTATGCAGGAACAACAAAAAAAATCAACATGCTGTTGGCCCCCAGGATTTAAACAGTTTGTCATCTTTTTAGTTTTATATATGTTAACCTATATTAACCTATAACATATAGGTTAAAAGCATATAACAATACAAAAGAACTTACGAAAAATATTCAGTAAATAATAGTTCGGGAATCACTTGCTTCAGAAACTCAGAACAGTAAAGAATAGGGTTTATTTGGTCAAGGTTCATTAGCACAGTGTTCTGTTAATGAACCTTGAATCTGCCATAGGCAAAAAGTTATTCTGATGTGCCAAATAAATGGATCAAGTATCAGCAGTGCATCTGGTTTTGTTGAAGAGCACAAATAACCAAATGAGTGAATAAATTAAAAAAATTAAGTTAGTTATGTGGAGGTTTGGCAAATGTAAAAAAAAAAAATTCTTGAGGTTTTGTCAGCATGTGGATGCCATGTTATGTTATAACACGTGATATAGCCCCTAATGTTCAACATTAAATCAAACTTCTATGTGGAGAATAACTCACCCTTCATTATCCCTATTCTCCCACCAAGCTCCTTTGGAACTGCATAACTTATAAGCACAAACTATCCCATGGACCCCATTTATGGGGATGTTTCCATGTGTGTTGCTATTACTAGAATGTGCATTACCGTTGTATCCCATTCTTCAAGCTTCTAAGCATCCCTGAAAGTCACTGAGGACTGCAGATTCTCCAGGAACTGTGAAAGACACCAGCAGCTATTGAGAAAACAATGCAAAATGAAGTGTAACCCTGGTTAGACAATAAATAAGGAATTGGGTGTTGAATCCATAGGCATCATTCTTGGTCAAGCATCAGAGCTGAAGGTCAGGCTTTGTACAATAGTGTCATATTTACTTTTATTTTATAAATGCGATGCAATTCCAGTGGTAAAAGTTCAATTTATCTTAAATGTTTCTAAATATATTTTATCTAAATATTTTATGTGAGATTTACTCTGAATATATCAGGCTTTTAGAGAGAAAGCAAGTAGGAAATAGCTGATATTTACAAAGTGTTTTCTCAGATTACTGTATCCTATTATCATATGCCCTTTCTTCTATGATATAGCTGATCAAGTTTTAAGAGATCACTAGAAAATGAGTTGGCAACTGGGAGTGAGGTCTAGTAAATTAGGAACCCATACACCAAAAGGAATGACCTCCTAATCTAGAAGTGGCTTTAACTATAATATAAATTCTAGTTCCAAAAAAAATTAACAAAGCACATGAAAACTTTTTTTTTTTAAAGATTTTATTTATTTATTTCACAGAGAGAGAGACAGAGAGAGAAGGAACACAAGCAGGGGGAGTGGGAGAGGGAAAAGCAGGCTTTCTGCTGAGCAGGGAGCCTGATGCTCCCCAGGACCCTGGGATCATGACCTGAGCCAAAGGCAGAAGCTTAACGACTGAGCCACCCAGATGCCCCCATGAAAACTTTCTTAGAATGTAAATCTGAGTTAGGTATTCTCATTTTTATGGACTAATACATACAGAACTTTCTAATTCTAACTTGGAAAAGCTAAACCTATTTACCAAAATATTTTCAATTAAAATATTTTAAAACATTGTATGTGTGTTTTTATTATTACTTGAGCATTTCACCGTTCATTCTTCAAACTAATCTTGGAACACTTTGCAACATGTGATTGGAATGAAACTTACAAGAAGGAATAGCTATAACTTCAAGATGGTGGAAATTTAATTTCTCTGCTGACCTTGAGTATGTCTAGGAGGAAAACTGGAATTCTCTTAACAAAATAAACCAGAGTTTAGTTTCTGTATGGAGTGAAGTTTGAAATGAATATGGAGTGAAAGTAAATATTTAGAAGATTAATTTCTTGAGCTTCTTCAATATCTTAGTTTTGCAAGACTTTGAAACTATCTTCTCCAGGGACAAAAGAAAGTAATTACCTCTCCTCCACATGGTGTTTAATCATGCTCTATTTTTCGAAGAACAGCTGTGCAACCCTGGCCAGGCTACAAATTAAACACACCTCCTTCAACTTCCTAGATTTAAAAGATAATGAATATGTTGGGTGACAGAATCTGAATTCCAAAAGATTTGAATAGGCTAAAGCTATAGGCTGAAAATAAGATGAATGTTATCAAGGATAAGTGCAAGATCTTATACTTGGGTCCAAGAAACCAAATGAGCAAACTCAGCATGGGGAAGATATGGCTTAATAGCAACAGAAGAGTGGAGTGGATTAGAAAACACAAAATTTAGAAGCTTTATTTGACAAGAAGCTAAATATGAATTAGTGGTTTGATCTGATTAACAAAAAAAATTAATGTGACTTATACTACGTAAGTAAAAGGATTCATAGTTTAAGACCTAACTTAGGCTGACAAAAAATAATTGTGATGGACTTAAGGCTCGTTGCAAACAAATGTGATTACTGCTCATTTAAAGTTTCTTCACATTGAGACCAAAAGATCTGCACTGACATAATGTTCATTTCGCTAGTTTTACTAAAACTTAAAGAGTTCCCCTTCTGACAGAATTCATAACCTTGTAGACTCTTGGTGGCACCAGAATATTATGTATATGAAGATATTAGCATACACATTGCACATAAATCAGGGAAACCAGGTGCGGCAAAAATGAGATTACACCAGAGAACCATCCATTTAACTTATGTCACACTTATTAAGTCTACTTTACTTTCATAATTCTGGAAAACACTGACAATTGACCATCGTACAATACAGAAGGAAAAATATGATCGACATAAAAATCACAAAAAAGATCTGGGAATCTGACATATGAGACATTTTTGAGGCTTCACTCCAGATCATAAAGAGTGCAACATGATGCATGTGCCAGGAGATAAAATAAACCTCTAAGCTATGTAAAAGAGCAAGGTTATTAGTATCTATGTGAATATTCATTATTACAGAATTGGTGCATTTCCCAGGTGGAAAAAAAAGGGTTTCCTGGCTTCTCTCACTACAAATAAATCACTACAGTAAAAACTCTCAGAGGAATGTCAGGTGGGCTTTCTGGAAATATTTACCATAATTGATTTCTGTGGGTTCCGAAACGCTTTAGTCCAAAACCTCATCTATCAACTTTCTGTCTATTTCATTGTAATTGCAGAGTCTTTATTACTATATCCTGACAGATCAAGGCAGTGCTGACACAGGGGCTTTCATGTCAGATGGAGAAAAGCACATTCCAACACGCCAGCCCAGCAATCCAGATTCTTGGCTGTAATTAAACTTACAGGGGAGTTATCCTTGTTTGACAGGGAAGGAGTAGGATTATTTGCAGGACTCATTAAGTCTTAGCAACCATACTGGATACCTGCACCAACACATTCTCTGAATTTTTGAAGTGTACGCATTCAGCTTTACAAGAAAAGATTGAAAAATTTTGTTCTGTGACAGTGGTACGGATGATATCGCTGAGCCATACACTTGAATCCTAGAATCACTGGTCCCATTAATTGAACAATATGAACATGTTCTTTGAAGAGACTGATAGACCAAATGTTGCTATTCTAATACCAGTTCATTGCAGTTAGAGATACCTGGCCTGGGATCCAGAGACAGCGTTGATTACTACATCTCTTGACTTCTGCATTTTTGACCTATCCCTTACATTTATCCTTTTCTGGACTGGACTTATTTTCCTTTCTAAAGTTAAACTTTGTCCGTGCTCCACATCACTTCCCCAGCTTCTATCCACCCACTCCGCCCTCCAAATTTGGCCAATTCACATGATCATTTAATTTATGTATCAAACAAAAGTATAGAAAACTTTGTTTTCAAAAAGTAAAAACAATTCAGACTTCTGAATGCTACTGTTTGAAATGCATTCATATCCTTTGGAATTCAAAACTCTCCTCCTTGCCACATGGTTTTCCCTTTGCTGGAGGAGAGAATCTGGCTTTAAAATAACTGATTTTCTAAAAAAAAAAAAAAAAGTCAGATTTTACCTTAGGTAAATGGGAGCAGATGGAAGTTGTGTTTTATCTAAATAATACATTTCAATTGAAGAAAAAGACTGTTTAAGGAACATTTATTAAGCAAGACACAACCCCAAATAGCGTCAAGTAGCTGAGCAAATCCTTAGATGGTGAGATTCACCTCATGCTCATTCTCTTGGTCCAAGTTCCACCAGATTCCTCACTGGTACTCCCCACTCTCTCAAATCTCTCGTGGCTGCTACAGAAAGTGAAAAGCCCCCTCTATGGAAAATGGCAGGTGCCAAAATTTTGGCCGTTAGGTGTGTCATGAGGTGACTGCTAATTTTGTCCTTTCCGTAAAAGGAATGGGAAGATTTCAGCCCAGAGTCTGAGCTTGAGACAAAGTCAAGAGAAGGGCAGGAAAAGTAACAGGGTCCTCAGAGTAAGATTTAAGGGGAATTTGATGTTTGCTGCCTTTCCTATCTCTACTTGTCCTTGATCTCTGTGCTGCTTACAATAATTGGACTTCCTGTCCCTTCTCATATCTACCTTATGATTTCTTGTGGTTTATTTACTCTAACTCAAAAACATGTTTTAAGCTCCCAAATTTGAACTTTATTGCTATCCTCATTTTACAGAGGAAGAAGTTGAGGAAATGGGAGGTAAGGTTACACAGTTAAAAAGTGGTGGAACTACAGTGCCTCCAAAGAAATTTATAGAAAGTAAGCTGAACTGGAGTTCACAGTGGTGGAAAACGAAATTAGTGAAGTGTATTAGTTTTTGTGACTTTTCTTATTGCGGGCTATGTAAGACTACCAATAAATTGATGTTATTTAAACCCACAACACAGAAGGTGTTGAAATACTTGTCTCATTTAGACCCAGCCTATGTTTTCTGGATTTTTCCGTGGCTATAGAAACCTCGCTGTGGAGTGTTCTTTGGGTGTATAAAACAGCTTTTTATTTATTTATCTGAAATATTCTATTAAAAATGAATAAAATGGGACAGTTCCTTTTTCTCCATTCCATCAACAAAGTACATCCTCTTCAACCTAATTAGCTTCCTTTTTAAAAAAATATTTTATTTATTTATTTGAGAGAGAGAGAGAGAGCAAGCCCAAGCAGGGGGAGGAGCAGAGGGGGAGGGAGCGGCAGGCTCCCCACTGAGGAGGGGAACTTGATCCCAAGACCCTGGGATCATGACCTGAGCTGAAGGCAGGCGCTAACTGACTGAGCCACCCAGGCGCCCCTTAGCTTACTTACAAATACATGCTCTCAGCTTAAGAAAGGCAGAACCAGAATTGGGGGTGGATCAGTGTGTATCCAGCCATGCCATCAAAGGGCTATGAAGGTCAATGCCTGTTATTGGATAAATAGCAACATTTAAGTATGTTAGGGATAGTGTAAATCCTGCATCCTCACCCATCAGACGCTGGGATGAGAGTTGCTTATAAACATAGTTCCTATCTTCAACTAACTCATAGCTAGTTGATAGAATGTGTAAAACTACACTTAGGTACAACGGCAAAATTACTTTAGTAACACAGCAGTGCCAAAACCGGCCAGGTGCAACATCGTACAAGAGCATAATGAGGATGTCAGGTGCCCACTCAAAGCAGAGTTACAATTATTAGGGGACAAATATCGCACAAAACATATGCCTGTTGTTTTGTTTCATAGTGTTGTGTTTTGTTCCTCTTGTGATATTTTTTGTGGTATCATCCCTCCAAAAGGAAAATTAAAGACACTTCTGTGAAGCATGAATCCAATTACAGTGCAAGATAATAAGCACCAAAAACAAGGCACTAAGCAAATAGTACAAACCACCAGTCTAGAATGACTGAAGAAAACCTTATGTAGAAGGAAGGAATTTAAAAACTGGTAGAATCTGGGGCACCTGGGTAGCTCAGTAGGTTAAGCATCTGACTCTTGATTTAGGCTCAGGTCATGATATGGGCATGGAGACTGCTTAAGATTCTCTCTCCTCCTTTCCCTCTGCCCCTCCCCTGCCCCCCGCCACTTGCACATGTGTGCTTTATCTCTCTTTCTCTTAAAAAAAAAATTGGTAGGTATCTGATGGATAGAAAGAAGAGGGAGGGCTATTCCAGAATACTGTGACCAAATTTTATTATTTTTTATTGAGGTTTAATTGACATACAACATTATATTAGTTTTAGATGTGCAACATTATGATTCAAAATTTGTATACTCTGGTGAAATGATCACTGTAATAGGTCTAGTTACTATTTGTCACAATACATCGATATAGACAAAATTTTAGATGCACCAAAACAGAGACTTGAGTACAATAAATAAAGCAATTTGAGCCACTTTGGGGGTAATATCTTTTATCTTTTGAAGCCCTATGAGGGATTTTACAGGTCATTAGAGGAAGGTAGTCAAACAGTTGTGATAGATTTTCGCATAACTATTTCACAGCTTTGTAATTGAGGTACAGCCAGTCCAACCGACAATCCATAGTGAACAGGCCTCAGGTAATAGTGAATATGTCTTATGGTTTTCAATCTATAAATTGAAGACCCCTAAGTTAATAACTCCAGTCTAGGTCTCCCCCAGAACTCCAGACTCATGTATAAAACTGTATGCTTAGTATCTCCACTTGGATATGTAGTAGGCTTCTCAAATTTAACACGCTCTTCATATTCTCCTGGCAAACCTGCTCTCTTGCATTCTTCCCCATCTCAGTTAGTGGCGATTCGTCCTCCCAGTTGGTCGGGTCAAACATTTTGAATCTTCCTTGACAACTTCCCTCCTTTCAAACCCCCACAGAGCCCAATTGCACTTGGAATGAGATGAAGCGGACAGGATGTATTTTTCTTGGTGGACTACTGTGGTTATACATGCATGCTCTCCGCCAAGCCTGCAGTGGACAGACCCAGGCAACAGCACCTGTCCTTCCTCCCTTCCTGGGTCCAAGGGTGATGGAGGAGGCAGTAAAGACTGCTTGCTCTACTCATATAGTCAATCAATCAATGGATCAATCATCTGAACATGGCTCAGAAAAACACATCAGAGGCAAAGTGCTTATAATCAGCTACGAGACCTTTCATGATCTGGACACCTCTTACCTTTCTGACCCTATGTGCCCTACCCTACACTTGGCTCTTCTATTCCAGTCCTGGTCTTTTTGCTGTTCCTCCAATGTGCCAGGTATGCCCCCACTCAGAGGTTGGCCCCAGCTCTTCTCTCTACCTTGAATGCCCCCTTGCATCTCCTCTCTGCCCAGCATAGACCCCTTAACCATATTTGTCTATTTTATTCAAATTCAAACCTTCTCAGTGAACCTCTCCTGCCCACCTTATATAAGGGGTTAGTTTAACATCTCCCCATCACTTTCTAGCCCCATTCCTTCCTTGTTTTACTTTCCTCCTTAGCACTTCTGCTGTTGAAACACTACATAACTTATTTTTGGTCTTATATGTTGTCTATGTCTAGAATGTAAGCAGGCATTTTTATCTGCTTTAAAAACTGCTACTGCATCATCAGCACCTAGAACAGTACAAAAGCCCAGAGTGGAACTCAAAAAAATACTGTTGAGTGAATATGTTGTTGGAAATGAAGGAATAAATGTCAGGAAGTGTAGATAAATATGAATTTTATTAATGAGCCTGGATTTATCCTCTAGGTAAATTTCTTCATCATATTTGTTTCTCCAAACATGTGTCTCCCAAGATTAAGCACTGAGGATGTTCTAAGTCATATAATTCTTGCTTATCGTTACACCTTTAATTCTTATAAGTAGTTAAGTAGCCTGTTATATTTCTGAGATGACAAAGAGGGTTGTCCCTTGGTTGAAAATAAAGTATATCTGCTGTGGGACCTTGGAGGGGTGGGAGGGAAGAGGACAGAGATAACAACCTCACATTCTCCTCTATGGGAAACCCTCTTGGGAGCCATGAAATCCTGGGGAGGAGAAGCACTGAGGTGGCAAATTCTGTCTCACTAAAGACCTGTCAGATAGGTGAAGCTTAGTTTGCCAATGTACTGCTTCATTAATTCTCTAACCACCCTGTGGGTGTGAAGGGGACTGCTGTACGTCTGGAAAGGAGTTTTAATTGGGCTTTCAGTCGATACAATTTTATAAAACGAAAATTAAGAGGAGAAATCCCCCATTGGAAGGGTTCAGTGAACATGTAATCTGCAATGAGAAGGAAGATTTCTTTGAGTTAGTGTGGATTAAGGAAACACACCCTATAATTAAAAACATCTCACAACTGAAAAGGTGTGACAGGGAAGAAAGTAGTCATTTTTTCTCTTTGACCTTCAAGTTTTCAACTTCAACTTCGATTTTCCCATTTACCTGCTCGTATAGGTATGCCAACAATCAAAAGTACAGAGCTTAGTGTAAACCTACCAGGTAAGATGTGAAATCTCAGTATATCCTTGTGGCTTATTTAAACAATTCATTCAATTTTATCTCCTTTGAAAGACTTCCTAAATTGGAAAAACATGATGGGTTAGTTAGTTAAAATATTCCATTGGAATTACTACATTATTAATTTGATACCTGCCAGAGACTGTAAGCTTTGTGTTGTATTAGCTCATGTCTCTTTCCTCATTAGCTTACTGGATACACCAAAGCTACTTATGCAATGAATGGTGATTTTCAGCCTCTAAAATTTCCTTCAATATGTATTGATAATATTACCTAGAATAACTCTACAGAATTTGGGAAATTCTGACAAGTGAAAACTGAGGCATACCAATCAACAATAAAAAATTTAAGCTTATTTCCTCCTCAAAGATTAACATAAGTATACATGGTTATTTTAATTATATGACACATATTTTAACAGAAGTTCTTCAAGTAAAATTCTTGTGGACAGAGCCTTTTTATAAACTGAGATCTTCACAAAAACTAGTACAAGCATTTAAAATATTTTATTTTATTTTTTATTTTTTTTTTTAAAGATTTTATTTATTTATTTGAGAGAGAGAATGAGAGAGAGCACATGAGAGGGGGGAGGGTCAGAGGGAGAAGCAGACTCCCTGTAAAATATTTTAAAGAAAAATTGGAATGTTTCCCACCCTGCTGCCCTACATTCCTAAAATCCCAGCTTCCTGTATGTTTGAATCCATCAGTGATTAAAAAAAATAATAATAATAATAAGTAGTAAACAACTCTATGAATAGCAGCTTCAGGTCTGTCATAACAAATTCAGTGAAAAAAATCTGTAATACCAAAATAAATCCTGAAGTGGTTGAAGCCTTAAATGCAAATTAAAACTGTAAAATAATTTTTAAAAACAATAGTGAGTATTAATTTAATTATATCATGTAGTGGACTTCTCAAAGCATAATTCTAAAGACATAAATTTTTTAACTTTCTGTATGTCTGATTTCTTTATAAATAAATTTAAAAGCTAAGCTATACATGAATGACAGGAGTCTTAATTTTTTATATTCTTGATACTTATAATACATAAACATTTTGCAAATCAATTCAAAAGAGGAATACTTCAATAGAAAAATAGGCAAAGGAATTAATAAGTGATTCCAAAATAGAAGTACAAATGGGAAAAAGAGGCATGAAAAAAACATTAGTGAATATTATAGAAATTTGTAAAGAAACTCTGGAGTTTCTTTATAAGAAAATGTGTATTCTATTTTTCTTGGATGGACTGTTTTATATATATCTTTTAGAACCATGTATTCTTAAGTATGCTTTAAATAAAAAATGTTCTTGTTGAAAAAAACTTTAACTGAGGGTATTCTTTTAAAGTAAAGAATATCAGAGGAAAGGTGGGTGGGGGCGTGGGTGAAATAGATGAAGGGGATTAAGAGTACACTTACCATGATGAGCACTGAGTAATGTTGTATAGAATTGTTGAATCTCTATTATTATACACCTGAAACTAATATAACACTGTTCGTTAACTATACTGGAATTAAAATTAAAAACATAATTTTAAAAATCAGGCACAAATTGAAAAAAACTCTTTTGCCTTTCAGAGTCACAAAAAGATGAAAATAAATCATAATTCTCTTTATTGGCAGTGATACAGGCAAAAATTCTATAAACTTCTTAAGAACAAGTGGCATTAAAAATCAAAAGCCAAAAAGCATGCATACATTTAATCCAGTAATTCCATTTAGGAGTCTATCCTATGGGATTAATCAAAGATGACACAAAACCTTTGTCAAAGATGAATGCAATGATACATATGAGGAATGTTCATTGAAACACTACTTAGAATATTAAAAAACTGAAGAAGCCTACATTTTCAACAACCAGAGATTGTAAATTATGACATATTCATGCTTGGCAAGCAAAAACAAGAATGCTGCATAAGATACCATCAACCTGGAAAATGTTGATGATGTATTGTTAAATAAAAAAATAAATGGCTGCTTATTGTGATGCAGATTATAATATGGATAGATCTTCACCAAACTATTCATATTAGCTTTTCCAAGTTGGTGCGATAATGATTTTCCAAGTTTTATGCAATGAGTATTATATTTATAATTAAAAAGAAATGATATTTTGTAAAAGTTGTAATACTTTACAACCAGCAAGTAATCTCTTAATGTAAAATAAGTAGCAAAACCTACATGCTTACATTTTTTTAAACACTGATTATAGTAGAATAATAATCCTCAGGCATTATATTATATATATGTGTGCTTGTGATTTTATAATAAATTAATATATAATAAACAGAATAATTTAATTATTGGTTGTTATTAATTTATTATTAATTACTATATCATTAATTAAACTAATAAATTTTTTTGGTCAATATTATTAACAGACTCTATTACTAGTTAGAGTTATTAATTAATGACTGGATTGTGAGTAAATAATAATAAATTTATTAATTTGTAATAAATTTAAATAGTCTTTTAAGGGACTTTCACTTTGCAAAATTCTTTAAATTGTGAGCTCCCCTAAAAGACATTCTGTTCACTACATGTTCTTTAAGAACTCTTCTGTGTGCCAAATATCTGTGATATATTAATGTTGGTATATATTCCTAATGAACCACTCAATCACGTGTGCTGAGAATGGTTCCTGCCTTCTTAGCATGTTGGGATGCAATTTAAAAATTGAAATCCCAGGGGTGCCTGGGTGGCTCAGTTGTTGCCATCTGTCTGCCTTCGGCTCAGGTCATGATCCCAGAGTCCTGGGATCGAGCCCCGGCATCGGCACCGGGCTCCGGGCTCCGTGGGAAGCCTGCTTCTCCCTCTCCCACTTCCCCTGCTTGTGTTTCTTCTCTCGCTGTGTCTCTCTCTGTCAAATAAATAAATAAAATCTAAAAAAAAAAAAAAAAAATGAAATCCCGGATTAACATGAATCTTGGGGTCTAAGGAGAACAAGCTAGACAGAACTTCACTTTTTTCTGTCTACAGCAGCACCCATTTGTACAGTAATACCCCATTCTCGTTCCATAATGCCTTTCATGGAAGACTCTAAAGTCCATTATGGAACTAATTAGGAGATTCTTTGCTATTGTGAAACCCAGCCCGTCTGGTTTGACCACAACTGCTGTATAGCAGTGGAAATACAATTTGATAGCTCTTTGTCTTAAAGGAGGAAGTAACAAATAACTTCTCTAATTAAAACCACTACGATTTGATGGGATTTTATTTTTCTTTGAGAGGGAGGACAGTATAATTACACAGATTGGAACGCAGCCAACACAGTGAAGCTAACTCCTTGAAAGTAAAATACCCTGCAAGGACTTTTAGCTCCGTTAATAAGCTCTTGGGTGTGGGGGATGGGCATGAGGCGCATACACAGGACTCTCCCTAGTGGCTTGTGAATTGAACCTACCCCTGAAGACAAGCTAGATTCTGATTTCGAAATATGAAAATAGTCAGTTTTCCTCAGTAATTTAGCCTGAGGAAAAAAAAAATAGACTATCTTATCAGTGCCCAGGATTTTCACAGGCAGTGCTGCAAAGGATATTATTTTGTGCTCGATTCAGACTAGGACTGGTACAGGCAGGTGGACCATCTATATTTGTCAGCTGATTAATTAGAGTTGGTTCTGAATCAGTTAATGACATGACTGTCACAGGGGCCAATCGGAGTGTAAATTTATAGGACAGCCTGTAATTAGTGTCTCCAGATGTTTTACATGGAATCTAGCTAAAACACATGGAAAAAAATTAAAACAGAAGTAATTACAGTACCTATGAGAAGCAGTTACCACATTCAGATCCATATCTAAAATGCTAAGTGGGCACAGGGGCTTCATAGAAACAAATGTAATTATGGAGCATGAAGTTGAACCTAAGCTTTGCTGCCTTGGACTATGAATACTAGCATGGTGATGGCAAATTGTCCTGGGAGAAATACACAATGGGACAAGAGAAGAAAGTAATTTGGGTGCTAAGAATGGCATCACAATTGAGGCCACAAGAACCAATCTTCATCAGTTGTTTTATATTGTTTCATATCAAAGGGTATTTCAGAGAGGCAGATAGTAGGAGTGGTAGAAATTGAGAGATTTCTAAAGTTTCCCAAAGTCTATTTTGAACCTATTCTCAAATTCAGCAGTACCTTTTCATCTTTTTTTCCTACCCGCTCTGCTATTTTATGAGTGTAATATATTACCAAATTCTTCTAGTTCCTTACTGAGGGCAATGTATATCTGTCAAAAATTGAGGAAACAGTTAAAGAGGCTAAAATAAAAATAGATGAAGTAGTATTTATTCAAAGTGTAATTATTAAACACCTATTATGTACAAATCATTTTATGTAACTTAGTAACTGACATCTTTAATCAGCACTAAATAAATGTTGATTTCATCCTTGTTGTTTACCACCAAAGATAAATTCTCTCAGATACAAAGATGTTAGAAAATATAGAAACAATAGTTATAACTAAATGCATGAAATTCTAAGACAGGAATTTCTTATCTGTGTTCCAGAGAGAGATCTGAGGGATTCAGATCTGTGAATATATTAGAAAAAGTGGATATTTTTGTACTCACATGTGCATACATTTTAGGGAGTGAGAATCCATACTATACACCTTTTTTTTTTTTCAAAGATTCTATCACCACAAAAATGCAAAGAGTAACTGGTTGAAGAAAAAGAATGAGGATACCAAGTAAGTTAAAGAATATGCTGATTGGTACAGACATTTGTCCATAACTGCATTTTGTAAATGTTTTAAAGCACTGTATATTTATTTCCTAGTTTAGAATGGCACAGAACAATTCCAAGACAAGACAAGACCAACATCCATTGGGAGAACTTCTTTTTCCCGATAGAAACTGGGTCATTAAAGTATTAGGAAGAGAGTAGGTAAAAATCTGAGTTCATGAAGGGACTTTGAATGTCCAGGATATTAGAGTAAGAACTTCCATCAGTCCACTTCTTCATAAAAGCAATGAAAACATGGGTGAGGGGCAAGGGGAATTATCCAAATCAAAGTTTTCAGAACTCTAGAAATTAACCAAAGACTTGCAACAATCTGAAGTGTGTTTATTCCAAAGGAAAAAAAAATTACTGCACCTCAGTAAGAATAAGATTTATAGTTTATAAGATTTATAGTAGTTATAACCTACCCCCATGTCCTTCTCCTAGTTCTTCAGTAGCCTTGTAAAACAACAGCCTTAGAGCCATGGAGCATGGGGGTAGGGCCAAACTGGAGTTCCTCAAATAGTTCCATCCCCAGCACATCATCACTATTTGATCAGTCTCAAAGCTTCTTAGAAAATCCCCATTCAAAAGACACTGTCATTATTTAACCTGATCAGAGCTCAAAAGCCCTACCTGCAGGGTAGTGGAAAACAACCAACAGAAATTGTTTAATATCACAGATATTTATAGCATCAGTTGGGACAAAAAAGAGCCTGGACAGAAAAATAAAAGGAAGACCTGGCAAGGAGATGTTCATAGGTCTTTGACAAGGTCTGACATATTGCCAGGGATTTGGAAGGTCACATTTATAAGAAGGGCTGTGTGCATGTGAAGAAAGACACAACTGAGTGCTCCAATCTCTCATCTCTGGTTGGTCTTGAGGTCCTGTACAAGCAGGAAGTAAAGTCAAAGGCAGAATTATACATTCCCTGAGCATTCCTGGAATTCCTCAACAAAGGGTTCCTTGACAAGGGGTAGAAGACTTACTGGTTCAAGACATTTAAGAAAATATCTGACCAATCATTTTCTCACCACTTAGCTAATAAGAGACTTCAGTGGCTGACCACTGCAAGGAATATAGACTTTTCAGAATTAGTTCCAGAAAGTCACTAAACAAACAACCCCCCCCCAGATAAATCAATCAATCAATCAATCAATCAATCAACAAACAAACAAACCCAGCAGCAAGAACAACAAAAAACAGCAATAACAAATCATGGAGAAGGGAACTGAATTCCAGATTTGCCATATTATATGACCTCAAATATTCACTTTCCAACAGGAAAATTATGGCTTGAACCCAGGAAAAAAGTTATCAGTAGAAACTATCCCTAATGGGAGCCAGATTTTAGACTTAACTAGGCAAAGACTTTAAATAAGCTATTATTAATGTATTCAAAAAACTAAAGGAAATACTATCTAAAGAATTAAAAGAAAGTATGACAGTGATGCTTTACCAAATAAAGAATATCAGTAAGGAGACAGAATTTTTTTTTTTAAAAAAAGAACCAAATAGAAATTTTAGAATTGAGGAGTGCCAATTGGTAGAGCAGGCAACTCTTAATCTTGGGGTTGTGAGTTTAAGCCCCATGTTGAGTGTGGAGCCTTTAAAAAATAAAATAAAAAAAAAGAAATTCTAGAATTGAAAGTATAATGACTGAAATTAAAAATTTACTAGAGTTCACAACAGATTTGAGCTTGCTTGGAAGACTTAAAGGTAGATCAATTGAGATTGCCCAGTTTAAGGAACAGAAAGGAAAATGAAGACAAATGAACAGGATTTCAAGGATCTGTGGGGCATCATCAAATATACCAACATATGCATAATGGGAGTCCCAGAGCAGAAGAGAGAAACGGAGGGGAGAAACAATACTAGAAGAAATTGTAGCCACAAACTTCCCAAATTTGATGAAAAACATCACTCTATACATCCAAGAATTTTAATAAAGTCTAAGTAAGGGAAAGTCAGGGAGGGCTACACTTATTCAAACTGTCAAAAGACAAAGAATCTTAAAATCAGCAAGAGAAAAGTGATTCACCAAGTATAAGAGATTCTTAATAAAGTTAATAGCTGACTTTTCATCAGAAACCAGGAAGATGAAAGACAATGAGATGAAAATTCAAAATGTTGAAAGAGTCAACCATGAATTCTATATTCGGTATGATCATTTTTCAAAAATGAGGGAGAAATTGAGTTATTCGCACATAAACAAAAATTGAGGGCGCCTGGGTGGCTCAGATGGTTAAGCATCTGCCTTCAGCTCAGGTCATGATCTCAGGGTCCTGGGATCGAGTCCCGCATCGGGCTCCCTGCTCCTTGGGAGCCTGTTTCTCCCTCTGCCTTTCTCTCTCGCTCTGTCTCTCATGAATTAAAAAAAAAAAAATTGAGTGAACTTGTTATTACCAGACTTGCCCTACAAGATTTACTAAAGCAAGTCTTTCAAGCTGAAATGAAAGAACACTAGATGCTCAATCCACATAAAGAAATAAAGAGCATCCATAAGGGTAACTATACAGGTAAATATGAAAAGCAGTATAATTTAATTTTTTGTAGGTCTTTTCTTCTGTATGATTTAAAAGATAACTACATAAAACAATTATAAAACTGAGCTAGTGGGCATATAATGTATAAAGATATCATCTGCACAAAATAATAATATGACAAAGAGAAGTAGAAAACAGAGCTATATTGGAGCAAATTTTTGATAGTCATTATTAATCTGAATTCCATTATTTTATATTAAGATGTTAAATACAATCTCAGGGCGGCCACTAAGAAAATAACTCAAAAATTATAATTAAAAAAATAAAGTAATTAAAACGGCACACTAGAAAATATCTACTTAACACAAAAGAAGGCAGTAATGACACACACACACACACAAAAAGAAGACAGTAATGACAGAATATAGGAATAAAGATGTAAAAAAAAAAAAATGTAAATGGCATAATGGCCCATGTAAGCCCTACCTTAAACTCCCTAATAAAAAGGCAGGTATTGACAGAATAGATTTTTAAAAAAATATCCCAACTATCTGCTGTCTAGAAGAGAGACACTTTAAACTCAAAGACATAAATTGGTTGAAGGTTTAAAATGTGAGGGGAAAAAGACATACGAACAGTAAGCAAAAACTGGTAAAATTGAAAGGAAATAGACAATTCAAAATAGTGGTTGGAGAATTTAATATCTCACCCTCAAAAATGGATAGGACACCTAAGCAGAAGATCAGCTAGAAAACAGAAGACCTGAACAATATTCTAAACCAATTAGACCTAAAATACATCTATAGAATACTCCATCCAACAACAGCAGAATACACATTCTTCTTAAGTGCACATAGAATATTCTACAAGATAGACAATATGTTAGGTTATTAAAAGAGCCTCAGTAAACTTAGAAGAATGGAAATCACACAAAGTATGTTCTTTAACCACAACAGAATTAAAGTTGAGATCAATAATAGAGGGAAAATTGAGGAATTCACAAAAGTGTGAAAATTAAACACCACACTTCCAAATAGCAAAGGGGTCAAAGAATAAATAGCAAGTAAAATTTTAAAATGCTTTGAAATGAATGAGAGCTAAAATACAACATACTAAAGTTGTGGGATGCAGCTAAAATAGTGCTTAAAGGGAAATATGGCTGTTAACATCTACCTATATTAAAAAAGACAAAAGATCTTAAATCAATAGCCTCATCTTTTACCTTAACAAACTGGGGGGAAAAAGAGCAAACTAAATCTAAAGCAAGCCAAGGGAAGAAAATAAGTTTAAAAGTTAGAGCATAAATAAATGAAATAGAAATTCAAAAAACAATAGAGAAAATCAATAAAACCAAACTTGATTCTTGGAAAAGATCAACAAAATGAACAAAACTTAGCTGGACTGACCAAGAAATCAAGAGGGGATACTCAAATTACTGAAATCAGGAATAATAAAAGGGACACCACTATTGACCTTACAGCAGCAAGGAGAAAAAAGATTATAAGAGAATGTAAAATAGTGTAGCCATTTTGGAAAAGAGTTTGACAGTATCATGTTAAATTTCATTCATAAATACATGTCCAGGGCACTTGGGTGGCTCAGATGGTTAAGCGTCTGCCTTCAGCTCAGGTCATGATCCCAGGGTCCTGGGATTGAGTCCCACGTCAGGCTTCCAGCTTAGCGGGGAGTCTGCTTCTCCCTCTCCCTCTGCCTCTCCCCCTGCTTGTGCTCTCTCTCTCTCTCTCAAATGAATAAATAAAATCTTAAAATACATACATGTCCAACAGAAATCAGAGTACATGCCCACCAAAAACTTGTACAGAATCTTCATAGCATATTATTCAAAATGGTCAAAAAGTGGAACCAACAAAAATTTTTACCAAGATAAATGCAGAAACATCATTTGGTATATACATATAATGGAACACCATTTTTGCAATTCTGTTTGCATTATGCTCTAAATATGGGAAAGATAAAATACTTAAGAAAAAAATCTTGCTTTTTAGCATTGATGTTAAAATGTTATAAAGATTTTCTTTCAATGCCCTGTCCTCTCAATGCCATGCTCAGGACTCAATCTAAGTAACATCCCTACCAGAAACCTGTCTTTGTGGCTGTTTTCTATATCCTCTATATAACACAACAGTATAAAGACACTGATGTTCATCATGTTGTATATTTTCAGCCAACAGTGGTCAAATGACCTTTCTAAGGTTATGTATTAGTTTGTTTTCACCATTAATCCCCTGACAGTTGCAAACCTTAGTTGTTGCTTTACAGATAACCAAGAAGGCAAGAAGACAACAGCAACCTCCCATGATATCCTGCTGCTACTTCATAATAGAAAATGGTCATATTTATTGGAACAGTTTTTTCCCGGCTTTGATTGGCATATAGTTTGTCTTTCTCTGAATTCCCGTGGAACATATGATAACAGACATACTCGACTTTGTTAATGGCAAAAATATACTTAATAGATTTAACTCCCTTCTACCTTTCCTTCCCCTACATGGAAAAGAACTCTCAGGTGTTTATGTTTAAGCTTCAGAGTCTAAGTTGGAAAAATATTTGTGCACATTTAATGAAAGTTTCATGGCTTTCTAATTTTAGATGATTTTTAAACTGTGAATTTAAAATTCCCTCATCTCTAAAATAGCTAATAGCTTTTTGTGGAAGCTAAACTGAGAAAAATAAATTAGAAACATCTAAAAATATTTCTTATCATTTCTACAACCATCTCTCTGAGCCCAGATTCTCAAGCAAACAGAGTGGGTGACCAAAGCTCATGTGCGATTATTTGATTGGAGAGTGCAATCTCAGGAGAGGAGGAGGCAAGAAAAAGGGAGATAGTGTAGTATTGACAACAATATACATGTGATTACAAAGCCTGTCACCACTTGGGACCAAGTGAACTGCATATGTTTTTGACAATCTTTCAAGAGACTGGATAAATCAGCGAATCTCAGGACAGCCCATTTGAGAAGAGGAACAGAGAAGAATTTAACGGCTAGCTCCCATCTCCCAAAGCTCCAAGATGCATTCTGAGGGACATTAAGTTGCCTACACTTCCAAGTAAATGTGCTTGGGCTCTCAGCAAACCCTGATATCACATGCCTCAGCACCAACAGGGAAGCTTGAGGGCGGGAGGGAAGAACCCCAGAGCACAGATTGTAGAGAGAGAACAGGACATCCCAAAGCCCATCGGAACCCCTGTAGAGTTGTTGGTGGTGACGGCAGGGGCCTCAGAGGCAGGTGACGCTGACAGGGGGAGGAGATGAGGCATAGAAGGTTTGGATTTGTCAGCCCTTAAACCAGAGCCTCTGTGCAGAAATGCAGCATTATCTTCATGTTCAAGTGACAGAATGAATATGCTATTGCCCTGGTCTTGGGGAAAAGTGTACAAAGGATTGATTATAACCACTTCAAAATGACCATAAAAATCAAAAAAATTTTAGGACATTGCAACTAAGCACAACTTTTGGCTTTCATTATAAACCTTTGTATGTATTCAAGTTCTTGTTCATCAGCTCACTGTAGTAGTCCCCTCAGGCTGACAAAACAAAAATACCATAGATGGGGTGGCTTAAACACCAAAAATCTACTTTGTCACAGTTCTGGAGGCTGGAAAGTCCAAGATTAAGGTTCTGGACAATTCCTGGTTCCTGGTGAGCACTTTCTTCCTGGTTGATAAGGAGCTGCCTTCTTAGAATTTACAATAAGAACAGATGACATGCTTAAATAAATTAAGGCAGGAATGAAAATTAAAACTGGTCACTAATTTTTTTGAAAAAGAACCAAAAAAATTTCTACATATGAGAAAATTTAATGAATAATATTAAAAATTAAACAGAGGACTTAACTAGCAGAATACATTCAAATGACAAAAAGATTATAAAATAGATCCAAACAACTTACAAAGAATGTAACACAGAGAACACAGCTATGGGAAGCATAAAAGGATAGAGTGAGACATTTCAATATATATCTAATTAAATTCCCATAAGGAGTCAATTTTGAAATAGAATATTTGTCATCATATAAACAAATTTTTGTCCCACTATTCTTAAAATATAAGAATCATTTTGTTAGGAGTTGGAAAAATCTAATAATTATATCTGAATTTATTATTATAAAACACATTTGATTTTTAGAATAAAAAGTTGTCACAATAGACACTCAAGCCAATTCTTTAGTGCTTTTTTCTCTGTTTCTCTGCCTCTGTTGTCTCCTCTATCTCTCCCTGTCTCTGTCTCTCTATATAAAGATTAAATAGATAGATATCTGATCATATAACCTGATATACAGGTATAAGTTGATATAGATAACCTTATGTATGTGTGTGTGCATGTTTATTATTTTGAACAATATAAAATTGCCATTTGGAGTGTCAAAAACAGCTACATATAGGCAATTTTACATGGTTAAACTTATGTATACATGTTGGACCCAAGATGCCCTGTATATTACAGCCTTTCCATACGAGGGCAAAAAAGATTCTGTTTCTCTAAGGATTCTCAGAATTCTGTCTCACATTCAGCAGCCTGTATGATAGTAACATTTCTTCAGGATTGTAGAACCCCCACACGAGGTTACAGAGCTTAGCTCTGCTCGTGGTAGTGAAGCACAGCACTTACTTGACCTTGCCAAATGCTCACCTCCATCTCCCCATCTTCCCCCAACAGGCAAGTATCTAGATCTAAGGCTCTTATTTCTCCAAAATCTGCTTGTATAAATAGCTATGGCTTCCTTGCCATTCATTTTGGCTGCCAAGTATTAGTAACATCTGATATTAGATTGCTCTAAGATGAAGATTGGAGATGGGCTTGAAATAATCAGTTAGAAAACTCTTCAAACTGCATAGTCTATGAAACTCTTGTAACCCAAATCTATCTCAGAACAAAAAGAACATGAGCAGCCTAGAGGAAAATTATTCCACGTATACACTGCTTTCATCTTGCCACCACACCTCAGACACTTGCAAAGGTCTTCATCGCTAACATGGTGCATTCTAGATTCCTTTATTCAATGTTCAGATTCTTCTGAAACCTGCTTCCAGCCCTCATTTCCAATCTTACACCCCAGTAACCTAAGCATCTAGCACATGGCCATCAGTTATCACCTCTAAAGTAAGTTGGATCTTTAGCCTACTCCAGTAAAAAATGTTAAACTGCCCCAGGAAAAAAGCCCAAACTCCTTAAAAACGTGTTGTTGGCAAAAAGCAGGGGGAGGGTGCTGTCCTTACCCCACAGAACTCTTAATTTCCCACACACGGTTACTTGCTCTAGACCCCAAGCCTTTCGTCATGTTGTACCTTTACGGATAAGCTGTTCTCACCAACATGGCCACACCTACTACTCCCTTTCAAATGTTAGTTCCTCAGTGAAGCCCTCCCTGACATCCTCAGCAGAGTTTGATGCCTTTTGCTTTATGCTTTCCTAGTACTTTATTTATATCTCTGCCTGCCTCTCTCCCTAGACTACAAATTCACTTTTTTTTTTGGAGAGGGGGGGGCGTTAGACTATCTGAGTATGTCAGTATCTACAACGTAACTGGTACCGTGTATTTCTGCTGAATGAGTGAACGAACCAACAAAGGAATAAAAGGTCAGTAATGCAAGTTACTTAGTTAAGGGAAATAATGCTGGAACACTAATATTTTACTGCATAACAAACCAGAAAATCTTAAACAGTGGTTTTCAAACTCAGAAGCGTATCTCCCGGATGATACCAGACTTCAGAGAACAGTCTCTATGTTACTATTATTCCAGAATCAAAGGCTTTTTCTGGTTCTCCTAGAGACTATAATTATACATCTACAGGGCTGATTAGTTCCCTGATCTCACAGTTTGATTTATGTGAATCATGGCACTCCATAAGGAAAGCCAAAGGAGATCCACTTAGCTGTAAACAGTGCTCATTATATAACAACCTCCCGCTAGGCCCACACAGAAGGCCTCGGAGAATGCTGAAGGAAATCGTGGATTTTTTTTTCTTGCAAGCACAAATGATTTTTTAACTATAAAAAGCAATGTGCCTGTTTGTCTTCTTAGTGGAAGTATGATGTGAGAAAATAATATGACTCTGAGAAACAAACTGAGGGTTTTAGAGGGGAGAGGAGTGGGGGGGGATGGGTTAGCCCCACGATGGGTATTAAGGAGGGCACACATTGCATGGAGCACTGGGTGTTATACGAAAACAATGGATCGTGGATCACTACATCAAAAACCAATGATGTATTATATGGTGACTAACATAATAAAATAAAATTAAAAAAGAAAAGAAAATAATATGTGGATTACCCAAAAAAGTTTTAAATCATAAAATTCCAGAAAAAAATATATAAATACAAGAATAAATATTACATATAATTTTCTACACTTCTTTTGGATAATCTAGAACAGATATCCACCTATCCACCCCATAGTCTTATCATAAAAATCTGGTTTTTAATTAAACACACATTGATGTTTTTTTTCTTCCCATTTTTAAAACTGTTCAGAAATTATAAGATTTGAAAGGCCTTTGGTAATAGCCAGCAAGTTCTGCCATTAACAAATGCCAAAAGAACAATGAAACGCCTAAGATGATAAGGTACTAGTGTCTGAGCTGAATAGCCCTTTAATTAGAAAAAGTTCACGTATTAGGATTCAACATTAAGCAATGATTAATAGATACACCATGTGCTTTTTTCAGTAGGGTAGATAACAACATGTCCAATTTTAATGTAAATTTAGTGGCAATATTAGTGTGTTACCCTAAAATGTTCTGTTTGATTAGATTCAGAGGAGTAAAAAAAAAGTCTTGATCAGTGAGCCTATCCATAAAGTATTAATAATAAAACTCCTTAAATAATTTTATTCTCTGAAATTGTTGCCACAGCTGGCTGGAAGGTTTTCATGCTTAAAAAGCACATATTATATCCTTTTAAAAAAATGAAATCCAAATGCTCTTTCTTTTTTCTATCCTAGAAAAACACCTACTCTTGTTGCCCTCATTCCTTGCTCTCACTGACTGATGGAAGAAAAAAAAAAAAGCCTATTTCTTTCTCTGTCTTCTTTAAGAAAGCTCTGTTTTGACAGTATTATTTTTTTCCTCCAGGGAATCTTTAAATAGCCAGGTAACAAGAATTCTCGGAGTGAAAGTTACGGTGAATGTGAAAGTAAAAAATGACATTCAGGACAACTTTTTCTCAAGTTTCACATTCAGGGAGCTCAATTTATTAATGAAGATACCATGTTTCCCAAATATTGCTGTCACATTTAGGAAATTGCTCTTATCTATACTTATCGTTTCTCACAGCTTTATCCATCATCCAATTCCATCCATTCACCTTAGATCCATGTTTCAATGCCAAATGCTCTCTGGGTGAATTCCATATTCAATTCCAGAGTCTAAAATTAAACTTTTCTTCTCCCCATCCCCCAAAGTAGCTCTTCTCCCGGTGTCGCCTGTTTCCCATTGACACCACCAGTTGGTTATTCAGGTTCAAGAAATTGACAAGACTTAGCTGTCCCTTTACTTCATGTTTCTAGAGAGTCTCCAAAAAAAGTTTCCTTCGACATATTTTTCTCAAAATTTTTGTCAAGTTCTGTTTTAATCTAGGTTTCCCCCCAAAACAGAGCCATAGACCAAAGCTTGTGTAAAGGTCATTTATTTTATTTGGGAATATAATCTTAGAGAACAAGCATCAGTGGTTTTGAACAGGGTAAGAGGAAAAACCAATTTGAAAATGTGCTTTTGTGAGCTGTATTGTTCAGTCTCACAGGACCTTCTAAGGAGCCTTATGAAATAAATAGCCTAGGGCAATGGCGGGAACAATTCATTTATTGGTCTCCATCCCCACTGCTTAAGGTTGCAACTTAAGTAATGCATCTCTGGTTGTGCATGCATGAGGGCCAAGTAGGGTCCCATGGGTATCCCACACTATTGTACCAAAAAGTCCCACGGCAGGAAGAGTTCCATGGTCTTGGCCGAAAATGAGGTATATAAGGTTGAACCAAGGTGAAGCTGGTTAAGCATTTAATGGAACTGGTCAGCAAAGCAGGGGTTGGGGTAAGAGATGAACTACGATGATATGAAATGGCCAATACAGTCCATCCCTTGCACCACTCAGATCCACCATGTCCCCCATTAGGTAAAACTTGTCACTGAGTCCCCTTCAAGGTAGTGATCATTTGTAATCTCTGAAAAGGCTTAATTCCAGAGGTTATTGAGATGAATTCCAGTCCTCACTGTTACAGGCAGTGCCTAGATTGTAATTGATATTTATTATCTCCTTCTTTACCATTCATACCCCTCATCCTTAACACTTTGGCTGGCCTAGTTTTCTTATCTGCTGGGATGACCCTGAGTTTCATACCTGAGAGATCTGTGCCCTTAGTTGCCTTTCCCTTTTTTGGACTATATCTACTATAATTGTCCATTCACATTATCCCTTGGCACAGAAATGCAAATATTCACTCCTCATGAATGCTGTGGTTCCACACATATTCTTCCCTACTCTCATTATATATCACCAATCCCAGAACTTTATAGAAATTAGAGTCAATCACCTCTACTAGAATAGAAATTCTTCACTTTGGGGCCCCTGGGTGGCTCAGTCAGTTAAGTGTCTGCCTTTGGCTCAGGTCATGATCCTAGGGTCCTGGGATAGAGCCCTACATTGGGCTCCTTGCTCAGCGGGGAGCCTGCTTCTCCCTCTACCTCTGCCTGCAGCTTGAAGTGAATATATTAAGAGTTCCACTCTGTCTTCTGGTAGAAACAATCCCTTTCCACAAACCAAGGCCACTAATCCTGCAGAGCCCATGTTTGTGGAGATAAAGATCACAAATTCCACAAGTGGGTCACTGAGAAGAATGGTAAGATGAACCAAACCTACTTTTACCCTTTAGTTCTGGGACCCATGTATTCTAACTACTGGAAATCAGACATTGATTTAATGCATATACCACATCCTAGAGGATAGCACCCTAACCAGACAGTACCTAAGTTTATGTCTTCCTTGGGCCTCTAACTGACAATTCCACTATTCAGCTCCTAGATGAGGAGATATATGGTTGGACAAGTGGATTGTGTGTTTAAGTGCCCATTCTTCAATCCCCATGTCATAAAACTGAGATAATTATCAGAAACCGTGAAAATATATGTCAGATATTGTATAACCCCTAGGGTGATGGTGTCAGTGGTTGCCCTTGAAGCAGAGAATGCAAATTCATATCCAGAGAGGGTGTTAATTCATGAAGGGATGAATTTTTATTCCTTCTAGAGGGATTGAGGATGACTTCATAATGAGGGCTTAATTTTGTTTTCTGCTCCTAACTATCACCAGTATCCAGATCAACTTTAGAGAAATAGAGCCCTGCTACCGAGCCTGCATAGCTATATCCCTGCCACTGTGGGCACTCTGTTCATGGTCCCATTCTGCTAGCACTGGGAATGCCAAAGAAATAGGCTTGCTAACATCTACAGGACAAGTTTTCTACTTGGTTATTGAGTTCCTCTTCTGAGGTAGATGCTCCTCAGTGGGCATTAGTATGAGATAGACAAATGCACACTTCATGCCCACTTCTAGAGGTCCAATTGCATGCGTCGTCCTAAGATTTCATTGTCTCTTATCCTCTAATTGTCTTTCTTCTGAGTCCCGGCCAACTAGCCAAACCACTCTGCCCAGATGCCCAAAACTCCATGGAAAGTGAACTTCCAAATGTTATCTTTGAAGATCTATCCCACTCTCTTGTCCTTTAGAGTTAGCCCTATGTAAGCCTCAAGTGTAACAATTAATTATCCAGTAAAGCAAACATGAACAAATTGTACCAGCTTATCTGTGAATCAGGCTTCAGTTTTTCCTTTGCCATTTAGTCACAGGGAAACCTAAGATGCCATAGCTATGAGCTGTGACAGAGAAACTAATACCACACAGATGGTTTAGGTGTCTGGCCACCTGTTTATTATTTACTTGTGTCTTCTGGAACTTTGCCTGCCCAATCCTGAATGCTGCATTCATAATAAATCACTACTCTTCCTGGCCAAACTTATGATTCAGTGGATTAGATAATACAGTGCTCTAAGAATCTAGAATCATGACACGAATTATTTTTTCTGAATGTTGCATAATTCTTTCCTGCAGAAGGAATGGCCTTGCTCTAATACCCTAGGGGTCTTTGTTGTGAGTCTTCTATTGAGGTTTTCCCTCTGGCACATAGGCAGCTTAGGATGCCTAGATTACTGGCCACTTTCTACTAATCATGTCAAATTACCATTTATGTCACCAATATAGCAAACCAACATGACGTGTTGTGGAACATAAAAATGATCAAGGTCCCTGCCAACTATATAGTGACGGAGAGCAGGAGATTTAATGTAGCTCTGAAGCAAGGCAATGAATGTATATTGTTATCCTTCCCATGTAAAAGTGATCTGGTTTTGATTTCTCTTACCGTGGGGAGTTGAGGAGAGCACATTCCCCACATCTGTTGTAGCCAAGTATCAAGGACAAGAGGCTGTTACTGAAAAGGTACCACCTCCAACATGTGGTAATCAGGACTACCACTTAGTTAATTTTTGATAGTTTACTGTCATATGCTCTGATCCTCCTTTATTCAAGGGCCAGCCAAATTAACTAAATGGCATTATTAGGTGAATCTCCACAATTGCAACATAAGTTATTGGGGCACCTGGGTGGCTCAGTCAGTTAAGCATCTGCCTTCTGCTCAGGCCATGATCCCAGGGTCCTGGGATGGAGGCCTGCATCGGGCTCGCTGCTCAGCAGGAAGCCTGCTTCTCCCTTTCCCACTTCCCCTGCTTGTGTTCCTTCCCTCTCTGTGTCTCTCTCTGTCAAATAAATAAATAAAATCTAAAAAAAAAAAATGCTTTTAAGCTATATGGTGGTGTTAATGTCTGAAATTCTTTTGGGCATGAAGTACAACTTCTGATTATTGTCTCTGCTGGAGGTGTTGAGGGGGTATGCGGTGTACTCCGCCTTTCCCACCATATTGACGTGGAACTCACTAATCAGGTCGCCAATGTGAAAACTCTTCCAAGTACAGAGTAGAGCCATCCAAATTCTACATTCAGGAGCCTGGGGAAATAACCACAGGGTCTGTTCATGTTCCCATTAGACTCATTTGAGATGCCCTTGAACACAAAGTCTATCCCCACCTGGAGAAAACACCGACAGGAGTGGAAGAAACCACACATAATCGAACAGATGAGAATTCTCATAACGCTAATATTTAAGAGGGAGGCAGAGGAAAAACCTGAAGTAAAAGAGATAGAGACAGGGATTAGAGAGAAGAATGAAGTGACAGCTGTATGCAAAAAACCTAGGGAAGAAAATGTCTTAAGGAGCAAGCAGTGGTCATCAATGTGAAATATTGCCAAGCATCACAAAAGAATTAAGAATGAAATGGGGCCAATAGACATAGAAAATAGGACAACACTCTTTGCCTTTGCTTGAGGAATTTAGGCAGAAAACAGAAGGAGGTGTCAGGTGGCTTGGGCTTGGGAAGTACAGGGAAACTAAGGAAATTGAGTTTAAACTATTTCGGTAAGTTGGCCCTTGAAAAGAGCAAAAGTGCTGGAATGCTGGCTTGGAGGGGAGGAAGAAGGAGAACGAGGTGGCTGCTGTTGTCACTGTTGTTTAGGATTGGGACAGCATGAAGAAGTCTTAGTCAAGATGACAGAGAGAAAGCAAAGATACAAGACAGTGAAAAAAGAATCTTCTTTCCCCTGAAAGCCTTCATTCTTTCAGCCCCATGGATAATAACAAATCTCATAGCCAGGCCCCTCTTGGAATAGAAGCTTTAGTTCTCTTATATTGGCTAATTTTATGACCAACATCTTAATTTTATTTCCTTATTGCTTGTAAGTAAGATTTGCAAAACCATTAAGTGTCAGACTGCAGCATAGAGAAGGAAGGGAATATTTCCACAATTACCTTGCCCAAATTGAAGCTGTCCAAATTTAAATTACTAGTGCTTTTTAAGAGATAACAACCCATGCCCAAATTGAAGCTGTCCAAATTTGAATTACTAGTGCTTTTTAAGAGATAACAGCCTATTTCATTTTATTGTCTCTTAATATATGACAGCACTGCAGAATTAAAGATCACACAAGCTGATGATGAAAGCCCTTGTATCGGAAAATGGGATATTCTGGTCTGTCTGAAAAGATTGATTAAGCAATGAACCAAGACAAGTGTATGGTTGTTTCAAAGTAATCAGGCCTTTGGGACTACTTAAAGTTATAAACAGAAGCAGGTGTCTAATTCCTCATGAGTCCTTTTACCATTGAGAACACAGATCACCGATGTGTGTGTGTAGTATACCATTTTTAGAGGGTGCTATAGTCTATAAAAGTTCATTTCTTTAATTTCTCTTTATAAGTCAGGTGCCTCTTTGGATGCATTCCCATAGAAATGCATATCTGAATATACGTGATGTCAGAGATAAAAATGTATGTGTGAATTTGCACATAACTATACAGGTTCATATATGTAAATGTATGTATTTGGGTGGGTATATTTGTATGTTTGCATGTGCAATTAAGGCTTCACCATACGTTCTGGACTCATTTGAATCACACTTGTGTCTTCAATTATGACTTTAAAAGTAAAATGTGTGGGCGCCTGGGTGGCTCAGTCGTTAAGCGTCTGCCTTCGGCTCAGGTCATGATCCCAGGGTCCTGGGATCGAGTCCCACATCGGGCTCCCTCCTCGGGGGGAAGCCTGCTTCTCCCTCTCCCACTCCTGCTGCTTGTGTTCCTGCTCTCGCTGTCTCTCTGTCAAATAAATAAATAAAATCTTTAAAAATAAATAAATAAAAATAAAAATAAAAATAAAAGTAAAATGTGGGAGAACAATTTGGTTAGGTGTTTATGATTTAATTTTGAGAAAAACATATATATCTTAAGTAATACTGTTGCCTTAAACATTACTGAGCTACTATATATTTTAATTGAAGTTACTGAAAAGATTGCTTTGAGTCAGCACTCTTTTTATAGTTAAGAGCTAACTGTAAAATTCTGGATCCAAGATATGATTCTTATATCTTGGTGTGATGTGATAATAATGTCTAATTAGTGGGAAAAAAACAAACAAACACAAGGAAACTCTTTATCGAACAAAGAATCCAGAAACAGAAATTCATAGGGCTGGTCAGATATCTACAGCCTCAAGCACTTGCTGCTCAATTTTTCATCTGACACAGCCTCATTCTATAACATCGTATAGACTTTTATGATTCTGTTGAGGAAGAAAATAAAATGGAAGTCAAGGAGGCATTTTTATTAGGTCATTTACTCCTCTTAACACAGTCTTTCCCTTCGAACATTTACAATAAAGCAGATTTAATCTTTGCCTTCCCATGGGAAATCTAACAAAAGAAAATGGAATTGTAGAAGGATCACACACAATGTAAGACAAAGTATTTTTAGAGACTACTCTCCCAGGAAGTGGCTGAGTTACATGATGTAATTAAGGCAATCTCTGGGAGTGGTGCCATTTTGGGACGTCCAAGAGCTTGGCATTCACATGAGTTATTGGATATTTTTCCTTTGCTTCTAATGCATCACTAAATTCTAAGACCATACAGTATTTGTCCTCAATAGAGAGGTACTGTGATATACTGAAATAATATAATATTTTAGTCACTGGCTTACCATCCAAGTTTGTAACTCAAAAATTACATTTCCTTCTAATTAGATTTGCTTTCCTTAGCCACCGAGATCTAAGCAACTGATAATATTTATATCTCCAACAACTGTGTTTTATTTAGACAAAGGAAGAACAGAACTTAACTTTCATTAAGCAACAACCATGTGCCAATTACTGTGAAATATGCTTTCCCATGTATTGTTTACTCCTTGTAATAACCCTAAGAGATTAATATCATTATTTCCATTCAACCAACAATACAAGCCAGATCTCCCTGATTGAAAAGCCCCTGCCTCAGGCTGACAGAAAGAATGTGGACTTCTTTCAGTTAGAATGTTTTGAATTGTCCTCAACTACCCAGTGTTCAAAACAGCCACACTTCTGAACTTGGATTTTACAAGCTCACGTCACTTCTAAGTGAGAACACAGATATGTACAGTCTTGAGGACAGTCCCTTGGGAAGACCAAGTGGCCCAGAGGAGATAAGATTTGTGGCTTTGTTCTTGTTTATTCATCCATCAACCAACCTTTCTAGAACACTTATGTGCAATCTACTATTTTAGGAGCTGGAAACAAAGCAGAAAAAATTCTGATCCTCAAGGATCTTACATTCTATTGCATTCTGTTGGGGGAAGGATGCAGATAATATACCAGAAAGCTCTGAATACTAATTGACCCATATAACCAAAACCATACCTATTTGACAACTTAAATTCTCCCAAGGTAGGCCTTGCAGAAGTTGGGAATATGCGTTATTACGGCAGTGCACTACCACCCCTGACCACATACCCTGTTTTTAGTTACCCTGAGGAATTAAGGGTAAAAGGCATAAAACCCAGATGAAAACCGATATCCCCCAAACAGGCAGCATGGGGGCAAGGCAAGGGTTAGCTGATGCTCCCAACATAGTTTCCCACCCATCTTTAACTAGGAAGAGAAAGATGAGAGGAATACAGAGAAATCAAATGGAGGTGAATGGAGAGCCACTTTAAAAACTATCCCCAGGGGCACCTGGGTGGCTCAGTCGTTAAGCGTCTGCCTTTGGCTCAGGTCATGATCCTGGGGTCCTGGGATCGAGCCCTGCATCGCATTGGCTCCCTGCTCAGCAGGGAGCCTGCTTCTCCCTCTCCCACTCCCCCTGCTTGTGTTCCCTCTCTCGCCGTCTCTGTCTCCGTCAAATAAATAAATAAAATCTTAAAAAAAAAAAATCATCACCATGCGCAGCACAGAGATACACTGCGTGTGGTATTGGAGGAATCACTTATATTCATAGAAGCCAAGCATTGTTCAAACATTCAGAAACCTTTTAGTATAATACCTCCTCCCTCTTGGCCTACTGTTTTTAAATAATGGTTCTTTGGTACCCTGAAATACCATTCTTTTTGCCATGTGCATTTTTACTTTCTCTTATTACTTTTAGTCTTTGATCCTCTGGGTACAATGGAAAAAAAATGGACAAAGATGGGTTCTAGTTCCAGGTCTGCTATTTATATACTAGCTAAAGCTGTATTTCTTCAGAAAAAATAACTCTCTGAATCTTGGCTTCTCATTTACTTCATCTTTCCTGTAAAAGTAATAACACCTACCATAGAGGGTTTTGAGAATTAAATAACACTTAAATTGTTTGCCCCATAAGTAGGCATTTAGTAAATTTAATTAAATCCTGGAATATGTAATCCTTTGTGGAAACCTTATTTTTTAATCATTGTGCCTGATTCAAAGTGGGGTCTCAATAAATACTTGTGGATTGAATGTTCACATTTTGTATTTCAAATATTTTCACTAATGAATGTCACTCTGTACGACTTAGTAGTTATCATGTATTAGGCATATCAAATTAGTGCATAAAATTATTGCAAATTATTCATAGGCATATCAAATTAGTGTATTAATTGGGGAAGGAAACCCAGTCTTCTTAGTGTCTTCTTTTTTCTTAAGAGTTTGGCTCAACCCTCGAAAGGCTTACTAACCATTAGAGCTGACCCACAATAAAATGGATTGGATTGTTCAGGGATAGGTGCTAAATTTCCACAAATCCCAACAAAGTGGCTGAATGGGCATCCATCAGGACAGTGGCAGGGATTTCTAAATTAGTTGGAAATTGTCTAAGATGATTCCCAAAGTCTCTTTTTCTTGATGATCTCAAGCTTCTAAACAATATACAATGCTTTATTTAGAAACAAGTCAGAAAAAGGAATTTTGGTTCCCCGTTACATATTTCACAGGGACACTTTAAGCATTGTTTCATCCCAAGTTCCCTTTATAGGTAATAAAACCATCTAACAATAATATAACCCTACCAGGCACTATTCTGAGTTCTTTACACACATTAACTCATTTAATCCTTAGAGCAATCCTATGCAGTAGGTACTATTCCTATCACTATCTTACACATGAAGAAACTAAGGCATAGAAAAGTTAAATAACTTGCCCGAAGTCAAGTAAAGAAGTGACAGAGCTAGAACTCAAACCCAGGGAGTCCAGCCCAAACCTAACCAGTATGCAGTGTAAGGACCACACATAATACAATCCCGTTTCTCACAGATCCAGAGTGTGTCCCACTAACCCAAAAGCTCCACGAAGGCACAGACCATATATGTTTATACTCATCCTTGAACCTACAGTACCTGACACATAATAGGTAAACAATGAATGATTTTTTTTAAATATATGGAGGCTAATCTGGCTCCTATTTTTCATGTTCTTTAAAAGGTCTACCACAGAGGGGTGCCTGAGTGGCTCAGTAGGCTAAGCGTTTGCCTTCAGCTCAGGTCATGATCCCAGGGTCCTGCTCAGTGGGGAGCTTGCTACTCCTTCTCCCCCGGATCCCCATCCGCCCCTCAAATAAATAAATAAAATCCTTTAAAAAAAAAAGTATACCACAGAAAAGTGTGCTGCTAACTTTTATATCCAGATTATTATTTATCTGATTAGAGCTAGTGGTTGCTAAATGCTTATTTATACTACAGTTAGTACCCAAAAACCTTTAAGATGCCATAACATGAATATATAAATATTCACGGTAGGATGATCTAAATTAGAAGTCAGTAAAATCAAAAAGTAAAACCAAGGGCAGAGACATACCATGGAGATAGGTTCATATAAATACACATACAATTCTATAGTTACTTTAAGTGGGTCACACATTTGACCTAAGCTTTTCCATAGGCACAGAGGAAAGGGAAATTGATCAATTTAAAATTTTACCTGTCTTTAAGATATAAAAAGAGTATTTCTAAGGAGAAACAAATCTATTCTTAGTATTAAACCGGGAAGAAATCTCTTCCAAGGATCTTCAAAAGAGACCCTGCTAAGGAAATGAACAATGTCATCCAGAACTTTCTGTGCGCATTCTTTCTACACAGCCTCTCACCATGAGACCAAGGTGTCACAGGAGCCTCATTACTGAAGAAGGAGCTGTGCAGACAGCAGGTTCTCCCTCTGTAACCAGCTGGTGCTTAGTTTTAGTCAGAAGCTTGGGGTAAATTGCTAAACTCCAAGCCATTATATGTAGCTCTGAGTTAAAGGTAGCAATAAGTTGAAACAATACCCCCCATAAACTCTTCTCAGTCTGTTTCCCTCACAG
Source organism: Neomonachus schauinslandi (assembly GCF_002201575.2). Taxonomy (NCBI): domain Eukaryota; kingdom Metazoa; phylum Chordata; class Mammalia; order Carnivora; family Phocidae; genus Neomonachus; species Neomonachus schauinslandi. The sequence goes on along the minus strand of NC_058407.1, from coordinate 89,481,656 downwards.
CCACCTGCCTGTTACTTTGAATCCCTTTAAACACCATCTCCCTGTGTTTTAAGCTAGAGCCTACAGTCTTTCCTAAGACCTACAAGGCCCTGTGTAACCTGCTCTTCCTCTGCCTACCAGGGTGGTCTCACCCACCACACCTTGTACCCCTGTGCCTATTCTTCTCTGCCCTTAGGCTAAATCACCTTCATTTCTTCTTCACGCCAGTGGCTCTGCATATGCCATTCCATTTGCCTGGAATGTGCTCTCCTTCCCCCGCCATACTTTATCTCATTAATTCCTGCTTCTCAAAAGCCATTCTGATGAGGTTGTCTCCTGTCCTCCCCCTCCATAGGCTGGGCACCTTGCATCATTACAGACTGTCATCACACTTTGTATATTTCCATTGTGAAAAGTACCAATATTTTAATTAGCTCATTCCATTTTTCTCCAGCTGTTTATCAAATACATGTAGATGAGCATCTACTTTGTACTGGGTACTTTTCTAACCCTAAAAAACAGCCAGAAACAAAATATACAAAACCCCCTGCCCTACTGTAATTTCCATTCTAGTGTGCGAGGCTAAGTTTCTTCAATAAAATGAAAGTGCCATGTGGTTGGTGATTATTTCTGCCTTGTTTACTGATGCATCCCCGGTACCAAGCACAACGTGTTGCATGGAGTTTGTATTAGTTAGAATAGCCTGAAAAATGGCAGGGAGACAAATGGCCCTAAGATTTTAGTGGCTTAAAGCAATACAGGTTTTTGATCGTTCTGTATGACTGGAATCTCGTAATAGAGTCATTCAGGGACAGCCCAGTTGAGCAGTCATCATCTTAAATATCGCCAGTCATTATGCCAGAGAGAGAGAGAAAACTCCCCAAAGTTTTAACCAGCAGTTAAACCAAGAGTTAAATAATCTAGTCCAGAAGCGCACAAAGCACTTCCACTACAACTTATTTTCCAAAATTAGTCACCTGGCCATATCTAACTACAAAGGGCCAAAGGGAAGAACCATAATTATTTGGCAGATGTCACTACTAACTATCACAGAGAGAATTTAATAAATATTTGAGGAAAATATGACTTAATTACAATGGAGAATAGTTATGATATAGAGAAAAGCCACGTGTGAATTTCTCTGTGAAATACACATATTCATTCCATGTACACAGTAGGTATAGATTAAGCTAATGATAAATTGAGTTTGCCTTGCTTCCTCTTACATCATCTACCTATTGTTTGATTAAAGTCAACAAGGAGGGCGCCTGGGTGGCTCAGTTGGTTAGGCGACTGCCTTTGGCTCAGGTCATGATCCTGGAGTCCCGGGATCGAGTCCTGCATCGGGCTCCCTGCTCGGCGGGGAGTCTGCTTCTCCCTCTGACCCTCCTCCCTCTCATGCTCTCTCTACCTCATTCTCTCTCTCAAATAAATAAATAAAATCTTAAAAATAAATAAATAAATAAAGTCAACAAGGAATGACGAAAGTGCTCTGCCCAAAGTATAAAGTGGATATCCTACAGGCAAATAGCTGAGAATTCACTATATATTAAAAATAGATTCTTCAACTGAACTATAAAATATCTCATAGGTCGGATTTCATTAGACTGGTTCACATGGCTGTTTTCTTTGCACTACTTTGCAAATCAGACTTAGACACATCCTGCAGGGTTGACTGAAAAGCAAGATCTATTGCAGATTTTGTTCTCCTTGCCAACTCTAATTTTGTATTTTGCCTGAACATTCAATTTCCTATATTTAATTAAAAATTAATTAAAATTCATTAGAGTATAAATTGTATCTCATAATTTCATTGGATTCTAACTGTGGGTCATGCTTCTTAAACACAGAAATGGTCTAGCATTTTATTTCAGTATGAAGTGGAAGAATTGTCAGGATTATTTCGATGCCCAGATAGGGATTTGGTATTTGTTTGACTGAATTCGGTCTTTAATTTAGAGCAAGAAAGGAGCTTTGGGAACTTAAATTAGAAAGATCAGCCAGAGCAGTAAGGAAGTCCAGTAGGAATTCTTTCTTGAGATATAAGATTTTTGTGAAATTTGTTTGCCTCTACTTAGTGGGATTTTCAGCTACTAAATTCTGAGACTTATGAGCCCCTTTCTGAAAGAACATGGCACAATACTGTTTTAGAGCAATACTTGCTGCCTGGAGTCTTTGGACATACTTTTGGAGGGCTGAGAGTTTCTTACGTAAATGGTTAAATGTTACTTTCCGATTTAATAATAATTGATATGCATAAAAATGAATGTATGTACATACAACAATGTTCTAGAAAATGAGAATGATACATGCTGATATTTCTTTTAGGTCTGACTTTTATTTATTTCTTTTTAAAATTTTATTGTGGTGAGAACACAACATGTGATCCATCCTCTTACTACACATTATTGTTGACTGTAGGTGTGGCACTGTTCAGCGCACCGCGCAAGCTTATTCATCTCACTCAACTGAAACTTTATGCCTTGATTAATAATGCCCCATTTCACCCTCTCCCCGGGTCCTGGTAACCACCTGTCATCACCTTCTCAGTCTTTGATTTTATGAATCTGACTATTCCAGATGCCTCATATGAGTGGAATTATGCAGTACTTGTCTTTCCGGATCTGGTTTATTTCACTTAGTGTAATGACCTCAAAGTCCACCCATGCTGTCACATGGGGCAGGACTTCCTTCTTTTTAAAGGCTGAAAGATACTCCATTGTGTGTATATACTGAATTTTCTGTATTGGTTCACCTGTCAATGGGCATTCAGGTTGTTTCCACATCTTGGCCATGGTGAAAAGCGGCAGTGACCATAAGCGTGTCAATCTCTCCTAGAGATCTCGATGTCTGCTATTTCACTGGTATCAAGCAGTACTAGCCTAGTTATTCTAAGGATTGATATATGGAATAAAGAAAATAGTTAGGGATAAGAAAATAGTGGAGTCAAGCCAAAGGAAACAAACGGTAAGCAAAGTGAAGGATAGTTTCAAAATCATCAAAATTAGATTGGTGTTAATATGTGTTACTAAAAAGAACCAACGTGTCACGCTTGGCATTAAATACATGTATCCAGTGAAACGTGGGACCTGCAAAGATCATCTGCCACATTAAATCAATGTTGACAGTTTAAAACTTACAGGTTTTGTAGTTTTATTTCTAGTTGGTTGGTGAACTTTGACTTTATATTCTATGTGCACAGTAAACATTTAGTTTCTTATTCATTTGAGAGTTTATATCTACTTAGACTTTACAACTAAGAATAAAATTCAGATCCTTTACTATGACCTGTAAGGCCCCAAGTGAGCTAGCCTCTTCCCACTTGGTCCCTTCCCATCTTGCCACATTATGTTTGGACCACACCACTCTTGACCACACCACGCTTGATCACTATGCCTTAACTCCACTGGCATTTCTGACAATTCTTAAAGCACACTCAGCCCTCTCTTACCTCATCACTTTTACACTTGGCATTTCCTCTGCCTGGCTGCTTTTTAAGGCTTGTAACAAAGCTAATTACTTCTAATCGCTCCAATTTTAGCTTAATATACCCTGTTTGGAGCGGCCTTCCCTCATCTCCCTATCTCCTCTACCATAGTTTTCTATCAGAGTCCCCTATTCGTTCCCTTCATGTAGTCAGCTCAGTTTATGACTTTATTTACCTGATTATTGCTTGACTCCCCTAAACACCAAACACATGCACACATACACACATACTGCAGAATGTAAGGTCCATAAACACAATGACCTCATCATCTTATTCTTCACTTTATCCCCATGTCTTAAAAGAATGCCTGGTACATACACTAAATAGTATTTGACTGAATAACAAAATTCATCCCTCACTAGTCTCCAGTTCTATCTTTCCAAAAATCTTTGCAAATTTTATCAGCAAAAAAATGGCATGTTGTTGTTTTAGTTTGCCTCTGATTACTCATGGCATTGGACATTTTTATATGCTTATTGGCCATATGTATGCTTTGTTAGTGAAATTCATATATTTTGCCCACTTTTCTTTTTGGGAAGCTTTTAATGTATCTGTAAGTATTATTTACATAATCAGGACATTGATCTCTTAACCATTTTGTGTATTACAGAAATGTGGCTTTCGTTATTTTATGATTTTTTTGTGCTTAATACTTTATGACATGAAGGTTATCAGTGTTTTTCAGGTGGATGTTATTAATCATATTTCATAGGTGAATAATCTGAGACTAAGAAAAAAATTTACAAATGACTCTCTGTTTTAATAAGATCTATACCATATGATCTCACTCATATGTGGAATTTAAGCATATAAAAATGAACATGGGGAGGAGGGGAAAAGAGGAAAACCAAGAAACATAACTCTAGAGAACAAACTGATGGTTACCAGAGGGGAGGTGGATGGGGGGGTGGGTGAGACAGGTGATGGGAATGAAGGAGGGCACTTGTGATGAGCACCAGGTATTGTATGGAAGTGTTCAATCACTAAATTCTACATCTGAAACTAATATTACACTGTACATTAACTAACTGGAATCTAAATAAAAATTGGGGAGGAAAGATCTATTGAACCCAAAATTCATGTTTTTTTTACTCTACATGAAGCTGACTTGTGTACATTTAGAAAGTCAGTATGTCTCAATTCTTGGCAGCAGATAGCTAAATCTATATTTCTGTGCATATGTTTAAGGGAAGAAATAGGTCTGATTTCTTTATTGTCACAGTTGCATGAATAGATCATGAATGTGATCTCGCAAAAGATCTAAGGATCCAAGGATTCCCAATTTAAGAAAGACTGTCTTGGTGTTTCTAATGGAAATTGTTCATTTGCCTGCATTAAGACTGTGTGGGCCAACTGAAATGTTGTTTCTGAGCTTTGGGCCAACTTTTTTTTGTCACCTAACTGTGCTATTTCATATTAATTAGAAACTCTAATTGATAGTCCTGTATGTCTGGTTAATACAAATGGGAAAATGCATTAGTTTCTAATTAACTATTAGGTAGACAAAAATGTTTAATAATACAGAATCTATGAAGAGAGAAGAAAATCAGGGGTATTCTTTTTTGGTGAAAACATTTGTAAGCCATTGTCCAAGATTATCTTTATTTTCATTTGACTGTACAGAGTATTGCACTTTAAGAGGAAGGATTCTATAGTAACTGTTTCTCATTTTTAATTTATTGGAAGACAATTAATTATTACTGTTCTAAATAATATATCCTGAGTGACACGCTTTCTTCATACTAGAAGATGAGTTGATAATAAACACTTCCATTTGATTAAGAATGATGGAAGTATACGGTCTTACCAATGGAGCAGAATGAAAGGAGTAAGACATGAGGTACAGGGAAAAAAAAAAAAGTAGAAAAGGATGTGAATATGATGCCTACAATTGTGGCATCGAGTAAAAATTCCAAATATTTTTGTGTTGTTGCTAAAGGAAACTTTATTTCAGATTAAGATTAAAGTCATTTCATTTAAATTTTTATTATACAATTTATTTCTTAGTCTTTTGCCCACTGTGCCCTAAGAAGTTAGTGGCAGTGTTGAGACCAGAATTCAGGGGTCATCTGAGTCCACTATAATATTCTTGTAACCATAACTCGCTATTTCTTTTTTTTTTCTTTACAGATTTTATTTATTTATTTGAGAGACAGAGAGCATGAGAGGGAGGAGGGTCAGAGGGAGAAGCAGACTCCCCGCTGAGCAGGGAGCCCGATGCGGGACTCGATCCCAGGACTCCAGGATCATGACCTGAGCCGAAGGCAGTCGCTTAACCGACTGAGCCAGCCAGGCGCCCCCATAACTCACTATTTCTAACTCCGATGTGGTTCGATTGTAATCACCACAAATGACAATGACATATACCGTCCATCTTCTGCTGGCCATTGTGCATGCAGTTATTGTACATGGCTACTATTAAAATAAATTGCATGACACATGCAGGGGTATGTGCAGGGAAATGGTTTCTGTAAGCCCAGCAAAGACATAAAGAGCCGTGAAACTTCAAATGAAATTCTTGTTTCTAGAACAGCAAAATCAGTCATGAACCCTGAAACTTCAGTCCAAGAACATGTTTTAATCAACATCAATTTTTCTTATAGTCTTAATGTGCAATGTCCACCTTGAAATATTGTCATTTTTGAAAGTGATTTAGATAGGGATTTTAATCTTCTTCCTTTGATATTATAGCCCTTCTGTTTGCTCACTTTCTCATTAGGCTCTTTTATACTCATTTTTTTCTCCAGTGAGCCTCCTTGGTTAAACAAAGGTAATGATGGCATGCTCTTAGATTAAGTTTAGTTTTGAGTGTCTTCTCAAGGGTTTGAAATCAGGTCACAGTAAAAAATAAGAGGTATAAATTCAAAATATCCTGATATAATTGTGTTTATAGAGAGTGCACAAAATGCCACATAAATGATGAGGCTCAGAAAGTATCATACAATATTTTGTTAACTTTCTGCCTTCTAGTTACATGTGACACAATAAGAACTAAAAAATAATCATAGGAGAACAATTTTGCACCGATATAAAGTGAAACCACACAATATTTTGCTTTTCCTGATTTTTCCCTAGTCACAAAAATAGCATGGACTTAAACATTAAATAGTATATAGTAAATAGTAAATAAACTATCCTGATTAGAAACAGAAACTAAGGGGCGTCTGCCTTCGGCTCAGGTCATGATCCCAGATTTATGGGATCAAGCCCATTGTTGGGCTTCCTGCTCAGCGGGGAGTCTGCTTCTCTCTCCTTCTGTCGCTTCCCGACTCATCCACACACACACTCTCTCTCTCAAATAAATAAATAAAATCTTAAAACAAAAAAAAAAGAATAGAAACTAAAACAAAGAGGTAGAAATAGTGGTTAGGGCACATAAAGTATTTTGCAGTCATTTGTTATGTCCACTATTTAATCCTGTCACAGTCTGAGTGATTTCCCTGACTTTTGGTTTATAGGAATAAGAATCCACAATTCCTCCACCTACTGCAGGCCTCTGTTCCCCTCATCATTTGCCTTAAGATAAGCTTCATCTCTCAGTTAGTGCTGAAATTATATTCTGACCTCCACTCTGGTCATTTGCTTTGTTTTGTTTTGACTCAGCATTGTTTAGAAAAATCTAAGAACAAATGTCAGGCTAGACCTTCGTATAGCCTCTGGTCTTAATCCAGTTTGTTTCAAGGCTCATGGAAATTCATTTTGTTCATAAATACAAAATTACCGGTTTCTTTTCCTAATTCAATTGATTACCAAACCTGAAAGTATTGATTGAATCCCTGGAACGCAGTAGAGTGTCTAATCCAAAAGGCACTTCAAAATATCAGCCTTTGAGCCGTTCTGAGTCTTGTGAGAGAAACAGAAAGAGCATCCGATGCATTTCTTCCCTTCAGGTAACTTACCGTGTACTTGGAGTGCCAAAGAAGAATAGCTAATGAACACAAGCTATGGGTACATTGTATAGCTCATAATTCTACTTATTACTGTAACCCATGACGAACTTCCCACCCTGCAGTTACAACTGGGGGTTTTTAACTTTTCTCTTTTAAAATCCAACACCTTTTTCCTTTCTCTTCTCCTTTTAATTTGATTATGTTCATCAGCTATGAAAATTAGATCTTATAGGATTTCAAAAAAAGAGGGGAAAATGAAAACTAAAAAGAATAAGCATAGAGATGACCATTCGCTCAAATTTTTCTTTGATCTTTGTGTACAAGACTTGCAACAACCATCTATTTATCTATCAGCCTCATTCTCTTTGCCTTCCTGGCAATTTCAAAGTTGACTGCTCCTACAAGATGAGGAAATTAAATGATGAGAGAGAACAGGCACTGCTGGGACAGGATGGGGGATTTGATGGAAAGGACTCATTTGATTTCCTTAAAATCCCAGACTCTAGCTCAAGATTATTCTCTTAAGTATCCTCTTTTCTTAAGTAGTATTTTCTTAAGTACCCTTTTTTATCATTATTTAATTTTGGTCTTTAGGATTGAGATTCTGTTGTTCCAAGAGAGAATACAGATTTTACATTAACCATTTGAATACATCCCTCCTTTGGATATGCCTGGATGCTTTCCTATGCAGGAGCGGGGGCGGGGGTTGGGGTGGATTTTCAATAATGTTTATAATTACTGATCTGTGCTAGCATGATGATTCTAGCTAGAATGATGATTCTGCTCTTTTTTTTCATTATCTCACATTAGAAAAAGACAGATACATTTAGTCGTTTTACCTTTAATACTGTATAGAAAGCTGTGTTATCAAGTATCTCTCCCCAGATAAAACCAGTGACATCCTACGTTTGACAAAACAGCCATAGTATTGGAGTAATAAAATAAAATAAAATTAATTAATTTGTGAAAGCAACATTAACACTCCTTATAAGCAGCAGACAAGAGTGTAAAAGTAATGTTTATTGTAGTGACAACCCACAGAAAGTGTCCTTTCATCAGCTTCTAAGAATCTGTTCCTCTCCCCTTTACTCCCAGAGTAGGGACCACTGGATTCAACAAGCTTAATGTAGTAAAACAGAGAACCTCCTGGTAATCATGCCTGCCTGATTAAGGTCTAACAGAGAGTTACTAGCTAAAGGATAATGAGGGAAAAAAGGAGACAGACAGATAGGTAGAAAGAAGGGGGAAGATTTATCAATGTAAGGAAAAGAAATAAAATTTTCCTGAAAAGGACACCACAAGTATGGAATTGATAGACACAACTAGTGAAACACCTAAAAAAAATAATTCCCTAAATGCAGTATGATCTCTGGTCTTTTTTGATGGGAGGGCAAATATTAATCAGATTAACACAAACTAGTTAAACTCCATGACCATTTTTTCCTCACTGGTGCACAATTACAGCAACAGGATTTTTGTTGAATAAATCAGTATCGAAAATCAGTGTGGCAAAGAAAAAGAACCAAGTATGTGAACAAAGATGGTCCTGAATTTGAATCAAGTTTCTCCCACTCCTTTTCTTAATGTGTAGCCAGAGGCAAATTACCAAGCCTCAGTATCCAATAATAATGGAGATTTTTTTTTTTTAAAGATTTTATTTATTTATTCATTAGAGACAGAGAGAGGCAGAGGGAGAAGCAGGCTCCCAAGGAGCAGGGAGCCCGATGCGGGACTCGATCCCAGGACCCTGAGATCATGACCTGAGCCGAAGGCAGACGCTTAACCATCTGAGCCACCCAGGCGCCCAATAATGGAGATTTTTAAGTGTTTTGTTGATGGTCGAGAATATTTCTAAGGAAATGTGCAGTGTTTGGCATTCAAGATGGCGTATTGTGTTGTGTTTGTATGGAAGTTTTGGACTTAAAAGATGAAAATCACATTTAGCATTTTGATTATTTGCTTATTATTTGAGAGGTGGCAAATCATATCTGATGGGGTGGTGAGCTGGCTAGTGCTTTGAGGGACAGCTCCAGAGTTGGAAGAGCTATGAAGGGTACCTGCTCTGGGAGGGTGTCAGAAAGGTGAATCCTGAAAAAGAAAGGAAGGAAAGAAGGAGGCCCAATATTGGGAAAAGCAAGTGGAGGGCCTTGCCAATGGGATATCCCTGGGGCACGGCAGAAGATTACTGGTGTCCACAGAGGGCTGAGGCTGGGTGGGTGGTGCGTTGTGTGTAGTGAGGGCAGGCCTTTGGGGAGAAAAGAGGGTGGGGCTGCGAGCCAATGGGATTAAGCTGGGTTTCTCAGGGACCAGAGGATCATCCTCTTCTGGAGGACATTTGACATCAGGCAAGGATAGTGCTGAAAATCTGCATATTTAGAACCTCTCCTTTATGTAAGGCCTGCCTTCCTTGAAGGTGAAGCCATGGAGGGTGGGGCACCCTGAACCCCAGGTCCAGACCTGTCCCTCTTTGCCTTCTAGCTTGGAGTATGCATAGTATCCCCAAAGAACAAAGCCTTGTGGGTCCTGAGAGGGGTGGGTTAGGAAAAAATTTTAATTATCCATCTAAATTATAGAGAAAAAATAGCCATGGTCGACATTAGAAACAAAATATAGTACCTGAAGCCCTTCTTTGAACAAGCAACCAAGTTAGGTCTTGGGCAGGGAAGTGGGGGAGGGGGCATGGTAATGTTTTTTAAATAATTAACAAGGGAGGTTCATAAATAACATTGCATTATTAAAGATTCCTTCAGGTAATCATACTTGCTTAGTTTCATTTCCAATGTAAGCATCAAGTATCAGTATCTATCCACTAATTAAACTAAGGTATTATCAAAATAATAATTATATGTATTGTTTCTTATGTACCGTTTACATCATATGGGTTTATAAACTTTCCATATGTAATATATCTTCATGTACAAAAGTGATTCTGTGTAAATCACTCCTCTGTAGCTTGTAGGGACAGGTGTTTTTAGATCCTTTTTACCAACAGAAAAAGACTGAGAATGAAAGAAGCAAAAAACATGCTAGAAACCAAGTGGAAGTTAAAAATGATCCTGCATATTCTATATAAATTATCTATTCTTCTGATGAAAATTGATTTCATGAATAATTTCCAGGTATAATTGCAAAGATTAACTTGTTCACATAAATAATTGTAGTTTGTAAATTAGATTCAAATCTGCTTTTCAACATCAATTGGTGGAAAGTCCTACCAATAGTAAAAATATTATTGTGTCCTAATAGAAATGTAAGCAGTGTGACAGAGAATACTGTAGGTGGGATTGAAATGCAGGGGAATTCATGATGGGGACACCATAGGTTCCTTATTGAAGGAGTGATTTATTATCGACTCCTACATCCAATAGAACTCGTCATATTTGACGATAACATCGGAAGGATAGTGGTTTAAATCTTGGCACATAGAAATTATCTGTCCCTGACAGCTAATTTTCCAAGCTGAGATCAGGATGCTATGCAATTATCTTCCTAAAGAAATTACATGGACAATTATGCAGTATTTCTGGTAATGAGGAAATGTTAGTTCACTAAATTAAAGTCTGGAGAAGTAAACTGCTATGAGAAAAGTGAAGTTATTATGAAAAATGATACTTGAACTGTGTCTTAAAGAGAATGGTCATTCGGTAATTTTTTAAATTACTTACTTTAGGGCGCCTGGGTGGCTCAGTTGGTTAAGCGACTGCCTTCAGCTCAGGTCATGATCCTGGAGTCCCTGGATCGAGTCCCGCATCAGGCTCCCTGCTCGGCGGGGAGCCTGCTTCTCCCTCTGACCCTCCCCCCTCTCATGTGCTCTCTCTCTCATTCTCTCTGTCTCAAATAAATAAATAAAATCTTTAAAAAATAAAATAAAATTACTTACTTTAAAAAGAAGGATGTTTGTTAATTCAGAAGGTGCTTTTACTTCCAGAGTCAATCAAAGCAATTATTCAGATTTTTAATCCCACCATCTCCTAATTTGTTTTATTCAGAGAGCTGTATATGGTCCAAGTTAATTATTTGTCTCAGTGTTTCTGGATATTTGCTTCCATTGTCTATACACAAAATATAGGCTATTATTTCATGTGAAAATAAAACAAAGAGTTATGTGCAAGTGTTTTTCCTGGTGACTGAAGTAAGTTTTCTTTGAAGGAAGCAGTCCTATTTTTAACGTCTTTATTTTTTAATTTTTTTTTTTAGTTTTTTAATTTTTTAAAATTCAAGTGTAATTAACATAAAGTGTTATATTAGTTTCCGGTATAAAATATAGTGATTCAACAATTCTACACATTACTCAGTGCTCATCATGATGCCTGTATTCCTAATCCCCATCTCCTATTTCACCGCCATCCCCACACCCACCTTCCCTCTGGTAACCATCTGTTTGTTCTCTATAGTTAGGAGTCTGCTTTTTTAAACTTCTTTAAATAATCTCCTTTGCTTGCTCCTTTTGGGTATATGTCATCCTTGGAAAAGGAACAGAGAAGGTGACAGTGCCTATGGAGAAGCTAAAAACAAAGTAGTAGAGCTTTAGGATCTCAATGTAATACACAGTGGCTGTGTATTCAAAACAGAATGTTTCAGGGCACCCTCACCACTAGTCTAAAGTCTGAACAGAACACTCAAGCACATTCAACCTTGACCTAAGAGCTTGGTGGACACATTTGATTTTTAACATGGAGAGTCTAAAAGACAATACGAAATTCTACCATGATGCTTAGCTTAAGCAATTGGAAAATAGTCCACTTGGAAAGTGATTTCATGTTATTCCATTTTTGAAAAAGAGCTTAATCCTCAAATAGTCTGTGATTTACCACAGAGAGTCAGAGCATTATTTGGGGTCATTTTACTATATTTAACCTAGCCCTGTTACAATTTGTGGGAAAATAAATTATCTTGGCTAAGCAACAAGCTTCAAGCAGTCTAAAAACAATCTAAGCAATTATCACTGAATAAGGAAAAAGAGAGCCATCAAGACTCCTTGAGAGAGGCATGCTGGAAATTCTGCCAAGATCATTTACTACCATGTTTATTATTTTCACACACTGGGCTCAGATTCATATGTCAGCAAAAATGCAAAATGTCTTTGGGGTCACTCACACATGGTTGAAACTATGAATCCTTAACCTGGAAATGCCAGATTATCTGGTAAGACTAGCATCTGAAAATGCCTTAAAATATTTTAAAACACACAGTGTTATTATTTCCTGCCCTAAGGGATACTGTTCCTTTTGAAAACCAATCCTTAGAAATTAGACTTTTTCCAATGTTTTGTATATTCTGAAATCAATGTACAATGTCAGCTACCATATTTTACATATATGTCAAGAGAATTAAGACTTTTTTATTAACAGCTTTATACTCTGACGGTTAAAATCAAATGTTTCACTGTGAGAGAGCCTATCATGGCTTCACTGGATAAGTCACCAAAAAGGTTTTTTTCTGTTCGTTAAGACATGAGTTTAGCTGTTCCTGCTTTGGAATGAAGAAAACCCTTAATTAACATTCCTGTACTTTCTTTCTTTTTTTTTTTTTAACTCCAGTTTGTAACTAGTTGAGTCATGACTTAGAGAGCCTGGGTGGCTCAGTCAGTTAAGCGTCTGCCTTCGGCTCAGGTCATGATCCCAGGGTCCTGGGATCGAGACCCGCATCAGGCTCCCTGTTCAGCGGGAAGCCTGCTTCTCCCTCTCCCTCTGTCTGCCACTCTCCCTACTTGTGCTCTCTCTCTTTCTGTCAAACAAATGAATAAAATCTTTGAAAAAAAGAGAGAGAGAGACTTAATAAACAAACCTAAGTAATTGTCTTGGATAATGTTGTATTTTGTATCTTCTTATAAATGAATACTTGGCATCTTTACATTCTCCTGAAAGATTTATACTACCAAGTGCTAGCCATTACTTACTGGAAACAGTATTACATTTTATAAAATACGTTAAGTGGAGCTTCTTGACTGATGCATGAGTGGAGATTTGGGGAGAGCATCATTCTTGGAAAGGGCATGGAAACTCCAAGCCCCTTTCCCTGTACCTTGCCCTACGCATCTCTTCCATCTGGCTGTTCCTGAGTTCTATCCTTTTTATAGTAAACTAGTGATCTAGTGTCCTTATGAGAAAGAGACAAAGATTTGACCACAGAATGAAGGAGGAAGATAACATAACAACTGAGGCCAGACATTGTGCTGATGACTTTGAAGATGGAGGGAGGGGCCTAGAGCCAAGGAATGCACCTAATCAAGCACTAGAAGCTGGAAAAGGCAAAGAAACAGACTGTTGCCTAGAGCCTCCAGAAGGAATATGGCCCTGGGCACATCTTGATGTTGGCTCAGTGAAACTGATTTCAAATTCTGACCTCCAGAACTGTAAGACAAGAAATGGGTGTTGTTGTAAACCAAAAACAAAAAAGAAAACAAACACACACACACACACAAACCCAACTTTTTGTACTTATGGAAAGTACAAGCCAATGAATAGATGTCCTTGGTACAGTTAATGATTGGGTATGATTTTTTATAGTGGGTGACTATATGCTTTGAATAAAAATGCACTAATAGATTTTAAAATCACACTCTTTTTGGGATTTGAAAAAGATTTTAAATGATTAAAAGATTATTTTTAAGTGGGAAAAATATTTCCTTTGAGCAAAGTGTTCCACAATGGAAAAAAAAAAAAACAAGATTTAAAACTACCAACTTGGGATCAAGTAATATTGAAAATTAAAGTTTAAGTGTCAGTATGCTAAATAACTATTTCCATTTATCTAAAAACTACAAAACATGAATTGCAAAGTAATTAGAAGGGAAAGAATTGATCTTTCCATTCATTTGCCTTTGTATAGAAATAGATTCATTTATCACAGACTCCCAAATAATACCAATGCCGTGCTTCTACAGGCCACACACAAAATATTCCAGAAGCCTGCAAATCCTAGCACAGGGCCCTTCATCTGGCAGGTCCTCAATAAATGCCTATTTCTTTTTTTTTTTTTTTTAAGATTTTTTTTTTTATTTATTTATTTGAGAGAGAGAGAATGAAAGACAGAGAGCATGAGAGGGAGGAGGGTCAGAGGGAGAAGCAGACTCCCCGGTGAGCAGGGAGCCCGATGCGGGACTCGATCCCGGGACTCCAGGATCGTGACCTGAGCCGAAGGCAGTCGCTTAACCAACTGAGCCACCCAGGTGCCCCGGGTAAACGCCTATTTCTCAATCCGAAGCTAGCTAGGTGTATTGGCATAAAACCTCTCCTTTTCTTTCTCGTGCCCTAACTCAATCCTCTGCACAGAAGCTATTTTATTTTTGCCTGGTAATTTGGGGACATAAGCTTGTTTTACTAGAGATGTGCCCTTTCTGTTGAGTACCCTCCTAAGAGTCACAAAAGTCAGGTTCATACTTTTGACAGTCCCAGCTAATTTCCAGCTTGCTCAAGAAAAGGTGAGCAAAACTTGCTGTTCCAAATTGTCCCCAGCTTTTCCTTCTTTCTCTCCGCTTTTTCTTATATAAATCGTGCTTTGGTTGGTTGAAATCAATTTATTATACACTCTATTGATTATATAAATAAAATAATGTGCTGAAAATGAACTGTATGTTTATAGTAATCTTTCTATTACTTTTTTCTTTCTGTTATTCTTTGAACAGGAAATATCTACATGTAATTTTAGTTTGAAGAAGTATCTACATATAATTATGAGAGCCAGACACAAATATTAAAAGGCTGTCATGAAGAAGAGAGCAAAATTTCCTTCTTGCTGGAGAATACAAAAATCATATCAACTGGAACTAATCACATTATAAAGAGCTTTATTAAAATCAGAATACCAATAAAGTCTCCTATCTAAGTTCAGGGATCATGTAACAGACATGGGACAAATAGCACTGATGTATTTTAGTCTATAATTTATTTGTCTATAAGTCCCATAACACTGGACCACTTGAAGACAGGGACTATATCTTATTCATCTTTGAATCTCCTGTACTTAGTGCAGTCTCTAGTTCACATTCATTGAACAAGTTTTGTTGAGAAGTACTAAAAGGCACAAACAAGATTTTAGACTCTTGGGACACCTGAGTGGCTCAGTAAGTTAAGCATCTGCCTTCCGTTCAAGTCATGATCTCAGGGTTCTGGAATCGAGTCTTGTTTCACGTTCCTTGCTCAGTGGGGAGCCAGCTTCTCCCTCAGCCTGCAGCTCCCCATGCTTGTGCTCTCTCTCTCTTTCACTCTCTCTCTCTGACAAATAAATAGATAAAATATTTTTAAAAATATTTTAGAATCTTTTCCAATGCCCTGTCCTTGTCAGGTTGAATGAATGATTGGATGGTGAGTCTCAAGCTTACTTAACATTTCCCACACACCATGATTAATGGTCAAGCTAAATCTCGGCTCTTCTTTGTTAATCCAATTTCCCAAATCCTTAGTGACAGCCCTCTGTTAGGAAATTAGTGGGTTTTTTAATATCCTGGCAAGGGTTTCACCACTTCATCTTCTCTTGGCAACTGAAATACTCTTCTCCGTGACTAAGTGGGGTTGTGCAGATTTTTCTCCAGGTTGGGAGCAGCAACACTCAAGTTCCCTGGCTTTCTCATCATTACCTTTATGAATGTGACCTTGTGTCAGTGGTTGGCCAGAGACAAATGCTAATAGAAAATCAATAATACCGTATGAGGAGAAGTGGGAAAGTGGCTTGGATACAAATTTTATATTAATTCCCTGTCTCTACAGGAACTTATACAGATGGGATGTAATTGAAAGATTCTCTAATTTTAATTTACCCAAGCCCTATTTGTACCTTCCTGAGAACCACAGGACTCTAGATTCCCATGCTTTGGGGAACTATCTGAAGAAATTTCAGGAAATGGTCAGATCCTTTATTCCTACACAGTCCAACTATATGCAAAGGTACCAAGTGTAGGTTAAAAAATTAATTAATAATACCTATGCAGATATAGATATTAAGAGAAAGCAATGAGTGAATTTTATGCATATTACTTATAAGTTTTTAATAACACTTGAATACGACATAAGATAGAGGATCTTTAATTCATGTCTGTATAAAAACAGTGAGAGAATACATTGTAAATGACTAAGTCCAGGTTTCTGCAATGATTGCGCAATGAACTGTAAATACTGCAAATACCAACCTCCCTACTCAGTGTGACCCACTGTCCCAATGGTACTGGAATTGTCTAGAAACTTGTCAAAAATGTAGAAACTAAGTCCTGCCCCAGACTTATCAAATAAGAATTGTATTCTTCACAAGGTCCCAGGGAGATTGTATGCACATTACGTTTGAGAAGCTACTTTAATGAGTACATAGTAAGTATTGATCATACTCCAATTCCTTCCCACAAAGGAACTGATGGTAAAATCTTAACCAGATGAAAGGAATGTAATCGAAGGACAGGAACATGGGTCTGTTCTACATTCTTGATTGTGTCTATGTTGCTCCCCAAAATCTCCTTCTGAACTGGAATTCTCCAGGACTTTTAATGCTATGATTTAGTCTTTCCTGAAACATGCACTCAAATTACAGCCTTCGTGAACTGAGTCTACAGGTGGTAATTCAACAAAGCAAGAATATAGTTGAGAGCAATGCAATCCCAAGTCGGATGAGAAGACTGCCTGCCCATCTATGAGCGAGACAAGGACCTTGGTAGAATGTGCATGATGAGATAAGCAGCTTGTCCCAGAATGTAAATTACCTAATCACTAGGCATACTGTTCATTTCAGCTGTTTTTTTCCTAGAAAGAGTTTTTTAATGAAGGCAGCCTTGTGCTAACTTCCATTCAGGTCAGGCTCATGGTCCTCCTTGTGGACAAGAACTCTGAGCTGCACAGGCAAAGAAATTCAATGCAGAGGACTTCTCCACTTGCTAAATGTGAACATGCTTAATCACTCCAAGTTCTTCATATTATAGCATAAGTTAATTGTTAATATAGATTAACTTCACCATAACTCCATAACATCTATGGTATTCACTGGTAGATTCCCAGTACCTGACACAGACGTGGCCTTCAATAAGGATGTGTTGAATGAATGAACTACCCAGCTCAACTCCTGTCATCCTTGTTGTTGTTTTCTTTTTTTTCTGGCTTATCTTATGAGCTTCCTGAGGTACAGATGTTTGGTGTAGATAAGGTTAGTCTTGCATAAAGGGTCTTCAGCAGAAGTGATTGTAGGGACCAGTCACACTAGACACACATACAAAAGTATTAAATATTGCAATAAAACCAGGAAAATTTTGATCGTTTTGGAAGCTTCAAGAGTAAAATCTTGCATGGCAGATGGTACATTTTCTATGATGCAAAATTAGAGCATTACTAATGCATATTAAATCAGACTTTTGAGCTAGAGTCCCCCGAAGATCAAAATAGATACAATTTTGAAAGAAGAAAGGTGAGTTCAAGGCATAGACTACATAGGCACCGATCAGCTATGATTTTTTGGCAGATATTCCTTTGCTCCTTGAGAAAAGCTTCCTTTCCCTTCATTCGTGCCAACAAGTCATTTATCATTTCAAGATGCTCCAGGGAGACTAACTGATGTGATATAATTTTTTCAGACCCAGGAGTTTTGGAGAAAGGTCAATGTGGTAGTAAAGCTGCCTATTAAAAATAGCATCTATGAACTGTCAGAAAAGAGTACATGCCAGAGGATGAAGCAATTTAGATTGCTTTCCTCCTTTTTCAGGATCCCTGGAAATAAATATTTTTATTACACATGAGAGATGTAACCACATACTTAACTGAAGCTAAAGCAAAATCACTTTCTTAATAGTTAAGATGAACTTCAAGCCATCTAAGCCACAGAATAAAGAGTGGTGACCTCAAAGATTGACCTATGGGAATTCATTTTTCTTCTAATTAAAAAAAACAGACTATGGTAAGAAAATGACTTGGTGTACCACATTTATTTAATGCCCTTTGAGAGCATATCATTTAAGTAGGCACCGTGTGCATGAGAGAAAAAAGGCACAGAAAATGTGAAAACCAGTATGGTTTGTGTCTTTTGTTTTGCTTTTGTTTTCAGAGAATAGAGAAGTAACCCAAGATGGCATAGACTTTACCAAGATGAGCAAATGTGCATTCAAAGCATCCATTAAACAAACCAATTGAGTCAGTCACACATTGGACGTTGCCCCATCTGATTCATACCCCTCAGGGCCCCTTAGTTGACTTTTATAAAACTAAGTCTGATATTGTCATTTTCCTGCTTATAACTTGATAGTGTCTTTTTCATAACTTTTGGAATGGTGCCCCAGTTGCTTACCATGTCCTGAGAACCTCCAGATCCCACTTCTACCTGGTTATCCAACCTTGCCCAACTCTTGTACCACTCACTTCACACCTAATTCTCCTTCACTGCAGGCACCAGTGTGAACCATCGTATCTTTGTGGAGTTAGGATTCTCCCACTGCCTAGGATGGGATCACATCCTTTCCATCCTGGGAGATAGCCTTTCAGCTATCGAAACTCAACTCAGGCATCACTTCTTGCCTGTCTTACCACATTTCCTGACCAACCCATGCCACCATAAAAGGGATCCTTGAGAGTCCTTATATTTTTGCAGGGATTAAATATAATACTATATGTAAAGTATTTAGCACAGTGCCTAAAAATACTAAATAACTATCATTATGTATTATAATAGTTACCCTATGCTGAGAAACAATATAATATGGAGAGAATGCCCAGCTCCACTACTCGTTAGTTCTGTGAACCTGGGCAACTTACTGAACCTCTCTGTATGAGTTTCCTCCTACCTCACAGGGTAGTTGTGAGAGTTGAATAAGTTTGTACAGGAAAAGCACTTAGTACCTGCTACTTAGTAAGTATTCAATAAATGTTAATTATGCCGGTGATGTACTTTTTAAACATTTTTACCATAAATTTCAAATATATACAAAACTGGAGACAACAATATAACAATTGCCCATGTATTGAGCACCCAGTTTTAACAATGATCAAGTTTGCCATTATTATTTCATTTATCCATCCCTCTTTTGTCTAGCTATTGTTCCTAGAGTATGTTAAAACAAGTTCCAGACATCATATCAGTTTACCTTCAAATGCTTCTCTAAAAAATGACTACTTCTGAAATAGAATCATAATACCCTTTATAGCCTTACCTTCCATATACATCTTTGTAGTACCTACAATTGATCTTTCATTGAACTTAATTGTTTTCCTGTCTTTCCATCGAGGCTCTGAATCTTTGAGAACAGTGGTTCTGTTTGATTCACCTTAGTCTCTAGTTTGCTGCCTAGTATGTGCGAGGAGCTCCGTAAATATATTTTTTAAAAAGAGAGAAAGAGGAAGAAGGAAAGAAGGAAAGAAAGAGGGAAGGAAGGAAGGAAGGGAGGGAGGGAGAGAGGGAGGAAGGAAGGAAGGAAGGAAGGAAAGGAAGGAAGGAAGGAAGGAAG